>NW_027343475.1:930-3523 GCF_012295235.1 Primulina huaijiensis
TGTGATCCTCTTGACTCTTTGAGTAGACGAGAATGTCGTCTATGAATACAATAACGAACTGATCAAGATACGGCTGAAATACACGATTCATGAGATCCATGAAGATCGCCGGCGCATTCGTCAAACCGAACGGCATCACAAGGAACTCGAAGTGCCCATAACGAGTCCTAAAAGCAGTCTTAAAAGTATCGGCGTCTTTCACCCTCAACTGGTGATATCCGGATCGCAGATCTATCTTGGAGAATACTGAGGCTCCCTGCAACTGATCAAACAAATCCTCGATCCTCGGAAGTGGGTATTTATTCTTCACTGTAACCCTGTTCAACTCCCGGTAGTCAATGCAAAGCCTCATAGATCCGTCTTTCTTCTTCACGAATAAGACAGGCGCGCCCCATGGAGAGAAACTCGGGCGAATAAACTCCTTGTCAAGAAGCTCCTGAATCTGTTTCTTGAGCTCAACCATCTCTGACGGTGCTAATATGTATGGCGCCTTAGAGATAGGCGCGGTATCTGGCATAAGATCGATCGAAAACTCTACCTCTCGTACCGGTGGTCTACCAGAGACGTCATCGGGAAAAACGTCTGAAAAGTCCCTGACAACTGGGACATCTGCAACTGACTGGCTGGAGACCTCGGGAACAGATATAATGGTCGCAATGAATGCTCGACAACCCCTATGCATAAGCTTCCTAGCCTGAATACAAGATATCATGATAGGAAAATTAAAGTACCGGTCAGGTTCAAATAGGAACTGCTCCCTATCAAGCGGTCGGACTAGAACAGATCTCCGCTGAAAATCAATTAGTACTCTAATCTTGTGCAGCCAATCCATCCCAAGGATAATATCGAACTCTGGCATTGGCAGCACGATCAAATCCGCGTAGACAAGATTTCCATGAAGCTCGAGGTCTATGTCTCGTACTACGCTAGTCGCTGCCATCTCCTCGCCAGATGGAATAACCACAGAATACGCCACATCCAATCCAATCGTCTTGACCTCGATGGAATTCGCAAAGGTCTCAGATATGAATGAATGAGTGGCCCCTGAATCAATCAAGGCGTTCGTAGAAGCTCCGCCTATAAATATTCTTCCAGAAATGTTGGAACATCTATCTAAATCAAATAGTTTACCAAAATTAATCCTATAGACATGCAAAGGTCAAAGTTCTTCTAACTTAGATTCCCAAAACGACCCGAATAGAACATGCAATCTTATCACAATTTCTAAGTTCAAATCTTATAACTCAATAATTCAAAGCAATTAATCCCAAAATGCTGAATTAAATATGCTAAAATTTTCCCAAATAAAAACTTAAAGATTTAAGATACCTGTCAAGAGCATAGTCCCTGGGTTCGCCTCCGCTGCATGGAGTGTAAACACTCTGCCCTGAGTAGGCAATGTCCCCTGAGGACAATCCTTTAGCAAATGGCCTGTACCGCCACACTTGAAACACTTCCCAGAACCATACATGCAAGTTCCGGTATGACGGCGTGTGCACCTGGCACAGACCGGGTACTCCTGCCTCCTCGGGACCACACGTCCCTGCTGCTGCTGCTCTCTGCTCCTCGATGGGCCATGGAAAGGCCTCTTATGCTGCTGAAGAGGGCGGTGGGGCGGCTGAAATGGCCGCTTACCCTGGCGGTCATTCTCGATATCTCTCTGATCCTGTTCTGCAGTAAGAGCTCTAGAGACAGCGACCTCATATGTCGTAGGGCCAACAACCCTAACATCACGACGCAAGATCGGCCGCAATCCATCCATGAAGTGCCTAAGTCTGGCACCTTCGTCGTTCGCGATCAGGGGTACAAAGTGACAACCCCTCTCGAACTTACGGATAAACTCCGTAACAGTCATGTCACCCTGTCTCAGGGTCATAAACTCCCTGGTCAACCTCGAACGCACGTCATCAGTAAAATACTTAGAGAAGAACACCTCTCTAAAGCGCGTCCAACTGAGAGTAGCTAGATCCAGAGCTACAGATGCGCCCTCCCACCATAGACGGGCGTCTCCTCCAAAAAGATATGTCGCACAGCGGACCCTGTCAACATCCTCAAGCTCCATANAAAAGGTTCTGAGTCTCATCAGCCTTGCTTTCAGCACCCCTCGGGCGGTCAATAACTCGTCTAGGAGGCATACTGTACCATGTAAAATCCTTACGTAACCAACATGCAATATTTCTACTATTTTCTTGAAATTTAAATATATATTTGCTAAAACATAATCTCAACATAAAAATATTTTTCATGAGAATATGCTGATAAAATATTTCATGAGAACATGCTGGTAAACTTTCATGCTAAAAAATGTAATACGTGAAATTAGGACTTACAGACTGAGGACGTGACTTCGTGAGCTTCTCGAGATCAGTAGTAAGTACAACCCTTTAAAAGAAACATCGCTCTGATACCAACTGTGAGAGCCCGTAATTCGTATTAATAATTTTGCGGAATTATTAAAAATTTTCTCTTTAAATAAATAAAATTGCAACGTATAAAAACTTTCGTAAAATAACCCAACGGTTTAACATAAACATAGCAGCGGAAACTCAATAATGTTTTAAACAATAACTTAAAATATATATAAAGTTATAAC
>NW_027343476.1:0-578 GCF_012295235.1 Primulina huaijiensis
TTGGCTTCATCTCTCTTCTTCCACTGTGCCAATTGCTCATCTGCTAACTGACCACTGCGAATACGGTCAAGAAGAGAGGACTGAATGGTCAAGGTAGATAGACGGGGACCTCTACCTTGAGGATATGACTCTGGATCAAACCTCTGCATCTCAAGTTGAAGAGGTCTCTGAATCGTCAAATGAGCCATTACTGCGACTTTTCTGCTCAATGCATCTGCAACTACATTAGCTTTACCCGGGTGGTAGCTAATGTCACAGTCGTAATCCTTCACAAGCTCCAACCAACGCCTCTGACGCATGTTCAGCTCCTTCTGCGTAAAGAAATACTTGAGGCTCTTATGGTCGGTAAAGATCTGACACTTCTCTCCATACATATAATGCCTCCAAATCTTCAAGGCAAAAACTACTGCGCCCAACTCTAGATCATGGGTGGGGTAGTTCTTCTCGTGGATTTTCAACTGTCGAGAAGCATACGCTATCACTTTCCCATGCTGCATCAATAATGCGCCTACCGAGCTTCGAAGCATCGGTAAAAAGGACAAACTCGCCGGGCCCTGACGGCATGGCCAACACTGGTG
>NW_027343477.1:0-1485 GCF_012295235.1 Primulina huaijiensis
CCTAGTTAGCAAGACAACAAATCCCATACACATGTACGACATTAGATCACTAGGAATAAGACACAGTTCATACACGATATAAAAATCTAGCCGACATGGCAATTTCTTATAAGCAATGCATGTTTCAAAATCCCACTCACTATGCCTCTTCACATGCAACCAACATATATAATCATGCACGTTATCAAACATAAAACCACCACAAGTAAAATAATAACCATGCAAGTAGGACACACTAAATGTACTATGCACGCAATCATTTAACTCATCACAAGAATTTAAGTCTAATGCACGTGAACTCTTGTAGCAAACAAATACAACTAACTTAATAACTCGTGGAAAATCAAAGTTCATAATAGGTACATGCATTTCATCAATAGTCTCAAATCCATAACAATCAAAGAATAAGGATGAATTGACACACAGTCCCTTAACCATCAAATTCGTAACTCTCTCTACAACTTTTTGAAAGCAAAACAACAGAAAATTAAGGTAAGGACGCAAATCATACCTCTCAGTCGTTGTAGTGGTAACTACGCTTACCTCATGGTGATTGCTCTTAACTTCATATGTGTCGTCCCATTGCATTCTCACACCGTCAACTTTTGCTCGCCTCCTCATCATGACAATACGAGAATCCTGCAAAGAAGAATTAACACCGCTCGGGATTGAACCGGCTATATCTTCACAATATTGATAAACCACTTTGTACAAATGTATAGGAAATGGTTTATGCAAGAATAAACAACTCTCAACCTCGCTCTTTTCACTCTTTTGGGCCTTCAAATTCTTTTTCTTTTCTTTTTCTTTTTCTTTGGCCTCTTTTTCTCTCTCTTTTTTCTTTTTTTTGGTCATCTCACCTTTTTGTTCACTCTTTCTTTCGACCATATCTCTTTCTTTTTCTACGGCCATCTCACTTTTTTGAACACTCAATTTTTCGGCCTCATCTCTTTTTCTTTTCTTTAATTGATCCTCAAATATTTGTTTTGGGGACAAGGGAAGTAATACAATGGAATCCTTTTTTAACATAAAGGAATACCTATTCTTGAAACCATCATGAGTCACCTTCCTATCGTATTGCCAAGGCCTACCGAACAAGATATGACAAGTATGCATTGGCACTACATCACATAAAACCTCATCAATGTACTTCCCAATCGAAAAAGACACCAACACCTGTTTTGTCACCTTCACCTCCGCACAATCATTCAACCATTGAAGCCTATATGGTTGAGGGTGCTTTAATGTAGGTAACCCCAATTTCTCCACCATTTCAACACTAGCCACATTAGTACAACTCCCCCCATCTTTGATTAGATTGCAAACTTTTTGGTTTACAAAACACCTAGTATGGAACAAGTTCTCCCTTTGGTTAGTCTCCTCCTCCTTGACTTGGGCACTCATAATTCGCCTAGTCATTAGTGCTTCACCTACAACTGCCTTCATAACCCTCGTCAGGATCCTCTAATGCAGGCATCTCATCAT
>NW_027343478.1:0-408 GCF_012295235.1 Primulina huaijiensis
TTCTTGATCTTCTAATGATATAGGTATTTGATAATACCACGAATATCCATCAAGAAAACAATAATAAGAATTTCCTGCTACTTTTTCTAGAATTTGATCTAAAAATGGTAGTGGGAAATGATCTTTTCTAGTTGCATCATTTAATTTTCTATAATCAATACACATACGCCAACTAGATGGAATCCTAGTTTGTAATAACTCTCTCTTTTCATTTTTTATAACAGTGATGCCTGACTTTTTAGGTACTACTTGTGTTGGACTTACCCATTTACTATCTGAGATTGGATAGATAATTCCAGCGTCTAATAGTTTTAATACTTCATTCTTAACAACTTTTTTCATATGTGGATTTAACCTTCTTTATGGTTATTGATATGTTTTAGCATTTTCTTCCAAATGAATTTTATG
>NW_027343479.1:0-620 GCF_012295235.1 Primulina huaijiensis
ATTAATGTTTTAATATTGTTCAGGGACGTGGTAATTGAAGGAAGATCATTTGTGATTGCACAAAGTTTCAGTAGTGTAATTGCACACCAAGACAATGTTTCTTAGTATTTTTGTAGACTTTTGGTGTGTTTTGTATTCTACAAAGTTTGTTTATGCTTGGATAAAGATTGCTTGTTAGACAATATTTTTTTGATTTTCATTTATGGTACAATATTTCATTATCACCACCTATTTTCTCACTTTCATTGTCATGATATACATCATATACGTACTCACATGACAATTTCATAAATTATCGATAATCAACATATGATTTACGATAATACGGTACACGGTCCTTACAGACCCCATCTCCAACTGATTGGACTTTTGATTGTTGCTAAATTTTAGAATCAAACATGTGGTAAGTTCATCACATAAATCAATATCAGAGGCAAGAGAACAAACATTTTATTGAGAAAATAACATCGGGATTTCCCCATACAGTACACAGAAGAAAAACACAATCATCCTAGTAGTTGTAAGGTTAAGGTAAATGGGAGAATGCATTGACAAAAAAATATCTAATCATCACTATTAATTTTCAGATATTCAATTTGTTTTTTTATCTCCTCCGCCAT
>NW_027343480.1:0-301 GCF_012295235.1 Primulina huaijiensis
GGGTTAATTAACAGTATTGAGATTGTAGGAGCTCAAGTGGAGAAGTCGGGCGTCAGTGCAATACAAGCCAAGAAGTTGGACAGAACCTGTGGCGCCCGAGCGGTAGAAAAGGACCGCCCGAGCGCCAGCGCACCACCAGCGTTGCCTTTTGACAGAACGTTTGGCGCCCGAGCGGTAGTTTTTGACCGCCCGAGCGCCAGTGGATAACAAGTGAGCACTCGGACAGAACGTTTCGCGCCCGAGGGGTAACTTATGGCCGCCCGAGCGCCGACTGAAATGTGTGAAAATAAGCCACGTTTCT
>NW_027343481.1:0-656 GCF_012295235.1 Primulina huaijiensis
AGCTTCGCTAATTTCTTATTCTTCTACTAATTTTTTTCTTTATAAAATATTTTCTCGAAACATTCGGCGATTTTTGTCGTTGTGAGCCGGTTCTATACGAAAGGGCGTGCAGATTACTCCGGAGACAATTATTTCTACAGTTTTAGTCATAATTCACGTAAACGGTCGCGACACGAGGACTTCCCACGGAGGTCACCCATCCTAATGCTGCCCTCGCGCATGCACGCTTAACTTCGGGGTTCTGATGGGGCGAGAGCAGTGCCGCGCGTTGTCTCTCTCCTCTTGGTCCACACGTGCTCGGGGGATATATGAATAAACAGTCCTCTAAATCTTGGGTGTGATCATACCAGCACTAATGCACCGGATCCCATCAGAACTTTGAAGTTAAGCGTGCTTGGACGAGAGCAGTACTAGGATGGGTGACCCCCTGGGAAGTCCTTGTGTTGCACCTTTTTTTCGTTTTTTCTATTTTTGATTCTTTTTTTCTTTTTTACAGATGATTTTTTGCTCCAATCATCTCGATCTCGATCGGGACCGGATAAGACATGTGAAATTGACGTAGCTCGGGACGTTTTGGATTTGGACAAAATCGAAGGCTAATTTGATTGTAAACGGGCCAACGGACGAGGCTCATTACTATGCAATGAGCCGGCGAG
>NW_027343482.1:0-1055 GCF_012295235.1 Primulina huaijiensis
AAAGCATGAATTATTTTGCCAGCATGTTTCCATGAAATGTTCTACCATCAAATCTTTTCAGTATTTCAGTATTTATTTAGAATAAATTATGGAATTATGCATGTTAGTTACGTATGGGTTATGTATGGAACAGTATGCCTCCTAGACGCCAGGTTGGACGCCCGAGAGGTAATGATGTGCGCCGTCATGAAGACGGTGAGGATCAAGGACAGGGGGGATTCGGACCTCCACCTCCTCCACCTCCACCTGACATGAATGCCCAGATGCTAGCTGGGATGACTCAGTTCTTCATACAGTTTGCGGGGAACAATGCCGCAGCCGCAGCCAGGCCGACAGGGCCCGAGGCTGTCTATGAGAGGTTTATGAAGATGCGTCCGAAGGAGTTTTCTGTGACGTCTGACCCCATGACTTCCGAGGGATGGATCAAATCCCTCGAGGTTATCTTCGAGTTCATGGAGCTTGGAGATACAGACAGAGTCCGTTGTGCCACCTACTTATTCAGTGGAGATGCCCGCTTATGGTGGGAAGGAGCAGCAGTAGCCCTGAACTTGGCTACACTGACTTGGATACGCTTCACGGAGGTTTTCTACTCCAAATATTTTGCCGAGGAAGTGCGCACCAGGTTGACCACCGAGTTCATGAGCTTGAGACAGGGTGATATGACGGTTACGGAGTTCATTCGTAAGTTCGAGAGGGGCTGTCACTTTGTGCCCCTGATAGCAAATGATGCCAGAGCTAAGATGATGCACTTCCTGGTGGGTCTACGGCCGATCTTGCGCCGTGATGTTAGGGTGTCTGACCCTACAACTTATGAGGTCGCGGTCTCCAAAGCCTTAGCCGCAGAGCAGGATCTGCGGGATATCGAGAGGGATCGCCAGGGCAAGCGCCCAGCCCAGGTACCACACCGCCCTCCTCCTCATCAGCATCAACAGCAAAACAAGAGGCCTTTTCATGGGCAGCCCAGAAACAGAGGCCAGCAACAGCAGCAGCAGCAGCGGGGACGCCCAGCTCCGAGGACCTTTGAGCACCCAGTCTGTCCCAGGTGCTCACGCCGC
>NW_027343483.1:0-315 GCF_012295235.1 Primulina huaijiensis
GACCCGAGCACGGATCAGTACACGGGGTCAGTGTCCTAATACAGTTCGTAAACGGACCCGTACACGGAGGTAGACACGGGGTCCGTGCTCCGTGTTTCCAGCTGAATTTGATTCTCCCGAGCGAACACGGACCCGTACACGGATGTCAACACGGGGTCCGTGTCCTGTGTTTTCTGCGCGGATTTGTTTCCTTTTAAAGTTTTATTTTTTTGGGAGACTAGATATTGTTATCTTTTTTATATTAAAACATGATATGGACGAAAATCAAGGCATTATTCACATTATTATTATTGAGTTTATCAAACTTTGAGTTTT
>NW_027343484.1:0-1064 GCF_012295235.1 Primulina huaijiensis
ACTCGACTTACGGCTCAATGCATCCGCTACAACATTCGCCTTCCCCGGGTGGTAACTAATAGTCACATCATAGTCTTTGACAAGCTCTAACCACCGTCTCTGTCGCATATTAAGTTCTTTCTGTGAAAACAAATACTTTAAACTCTTGTGGTCTGTAAAAATTTCACACTTTTCGCCATACAAATAATATCTCCAGATTTTCAGGGCGAAAACCACAGATGCCAGCTCCAAATCATGCGTAGGATAATTCTTCTCGTAATCCTTCAACTGGCGAGAAGCATAGGCTATAATTTTACCTCGTTGCATCAACACTGCACCGAGGCCCTTCTTCGACGCATCGGTAAAAACAACAAAGTTGTAACGACCCATTACAGGCCCAGTGGACCGCCCATACGGCCCACTGCCCCGATCGACCCAAGGCTATCCCGATCTTGGGCTCCTTTAAAGGGGCCTTTTCCCTCACGGGCTTTCCATAGGCGTCGTACGGGTTACTCATAGGATCTCCCCCTCCCTACCAAGGGGTTTTTTTCGCCTCCCCAGGACTCGATCCCACGACCTATAGGATAATTACATTGATATCAAGAGTCCTGGTACCAATTGAGCTACCAGGATTGNTTACCAGGATTGTGCTAAGTACCTGTATATCCATGTGGTCTTAGGTTCGATCCTGGGAAGGCACAGACTCCAGTGCATGGGCTGGAGAGTTCTATGAGTAACCCATACGACGCCTATGGAAAGCCCGTGAGGGAAGAGTTCCATAGATGGGCCAACGCCCAAAGAGCAGAGCCCAAGATCGAGATAGCCTTGGGTCGATTGGGTCAGTGGGCCGTATGGGCGGTCCACTGGGCCTGTAATGGGTCGTTACAACAGTCCTTTGAACCACTGGGCAACGCAAGTACTGGAGCTGTCGTCAACTTATCTTTCAACTCCTGGAATCCTCTTTGGCATTCATTGGACCACTCAAACTTCACAGTCTTCCTCGTCAGATTAGTTAACGGCAGGGCAATCTTGGAAAAATTTGAAATAAAACGACGATAATAACCCGCCAAACAAAGAAAACTGCG
>NW_027343485.1:0-828 GCF_012295235.1 Primulina huaijiensis
TTTATCCATTACTTTGTATTGCATTATTCATTAACTAATAAAATGTATCATAATTCTTTTTAGTACCACCATGGCTAACTTGGCAAAGCTCGAATTCATTGCTCTTGATATTACAGGGAAAAATTATATGTCATGGACTCTCGATGTAGAAATGCATCTTGAGTCATTAGGTCTAAATGAGACTATAAAAGAAAATGGCATATGCACATCACAAGAAAAGGCAAGAGCCATGATATTTTTGCGTCGACATCTCGACGACGGATTAAAATGTGAATAACTGATTGAAAAAGATCTCATGGTTTTGTGGAAGGGATTAAAAGAAAGATTCGAACATATAAGAAAAGTTATACTTCCGACCGCCCGGGATGAATAGAATACGTTGAGATTCCAAGATTATAAGAAAGTCAGTGATTACAATTCAGCGATATATCGAATAATCTCGCAGCTAAAATTTTGTGGACATGAGGTTACAGAATCGAAAATGCTTGAAAAAACATTTTCCACTTTTCACGCATCAAATATAACTCTACAACAACAATATAGAATGCGTGGGTTTGCGAGATATTCTGAACTCATCGCCTGTCTTCTCGTGCCGGAAAAGAATAATGAGCTGTTAATGAGAAATCATCAGGCACGACCCACTGGTTCAACGGCATTTCCTGAAGTAAATGTCGTAAGCAAAAATAAATGTAAACCTGGAAACCAAAATCATAGTCATAGACAAGATTTTGGTCGAGGACAAAATCGTGGTCGTGGACGTGGAAGTGGTCATGGTCGTGGACACGGCCGTGCTTTTGAAAATAATCGAGATAGTTATTTCTATAACTC
>NW_027343486.1:0-380 GCF_012295235.1 Primulina huaijiensis
GTGAGTACTTCAGGTGCAGATGCCATGCTGGCTAAGAAAGCCTGAAAACCCTTGGAAATCAGTCTCCTCGCCTGCATGCAGGAGATCATGCGAGGAAAACTCCTCCATCTGGATGGCTCAAATAAAAACTGCTCCATTCCCAACAGTCTAATCAGTACTGATCTTTTCTGGAAATCAATCAGAACTCTGTTCTTAGTCAGCCAGTCCATTCCCAAAATAATATCGAACTCTGGCATTGGTAGCAGGATCAAATCTGCATACACTAAATGGCCACGCAATTCTAGATCGATATCTCTGACCACTCTAGTAGCTAACAGCTCTTCCCCTGATGGGATTGTCACTGAATAATTCACGTCGAGGCCGATGGTCTTGATATCCAA
>NW_027343487.1:0-388 GCF_012295235.1 Primulina huaijiensis
TGTATACTTATGGAGCTGTAGATATTGAAAATCCTAAAAATGGTGTTGTTTTTAAAGTAAATGGACAAAGGCTTAAACCATTTTTAGAAAATGAAATTTTTCAAGAAGAGTTTATTTCTCTTTCTGATCCTTGATTTTTTTTTGTGTTGCATTTAATTTTGTTTGTTTTTATTTTATGTTTCCTTAATCTTTTTATTTTCTCGGTTAAATGGCAGATAACGGTACTCCGTGACTCTCATAGTCGGTTTAATCAGTTTCCCATAATTGCTAATACAAAAATAAATAAAAAAAATCATTTCTTTTCTTTTCAAAATGGATGAAATTCTCTCAAAAATTGTAAATGTTTTCCCTCTGTTTCTGAAATTGTTCTAAGAAAAATTTATGCAGG
>NW_027343488.1:0-9758 GCF_012295235.1 Primulina huaijiensis
TAACAATTCAAACTCATATTTCACTTAAATAAATAAATAAATAAATCATTAATGAAGTAATGGTGAGTGAAAGGGTAACTAAGTAAAACATTAATGAAGCTATGATGGGTGAAAGGGTAACTAAGTAAATTCACAATTGGAACTCATATATTTATAGATAGTATAGATATAGGATGTATTTCTTTGTTTCATAAAGATTCCTTCTCGAGATCGTGCAAACTCATACCAAAAAAAGTACTTTAGTGGTCATAGCTAGGCCTTTTGATCACAAACACTATGTTTCAATTGCTCTACTGATAGAGATAATATTGGTTGCTCCTCGATGCACTTCAGTTGATTGATTGAGTATACGAGTTTTGGATTTTCCAAAGCAATAAAGAAACCATTATCTTATTCTTGCCATGAAAAATAATATGTGATTATTTTAAATTTTTCTCGTTGCTTGGGGACCAAAATTCATCTAACTTAGAACTCTTTGACCCATCATAAAATACTTAAATAGACTGAGTTTTTATACATAAAATAGATAATAACAATTTATTTAATATTTTTTAAATTCATATTTTAATATAAATCATTCAACTGGATCATGTGGCAGATCTATGTACAATTATCTTTTTTTTTTCCTTAATAACAAAAACACCATCTAGTCAGGGTTGGGGGTTGGATGCGACAGATTTTCTTTTCAGTAAAAAAAATTCAATTTATCAATGAAAATTAAATACTTTTTTATGTTACAACTTGCGTACTGCACATAACTAACGAAATTGCAAAAAGGACCATTGCTTGTCATGCATCATTGTTAGACATGAGGCTCCACAAGGCATTATGTTCTCTGTTGTTTAGTATTCTTTTGTGCTAAAGGCATTCACATAATGGGAAAGGCATTTATGCCATCACGCAAACTTAGATACATTAGTTAATTCTTTGCTACCTCAAAGTCAGATATGTTGCTGCTAAATTGTATTCTTTGCCATCTAAAAGCAAGAATTTCTTGGATATATATTAGATTATATTCCGCTATCCTGAATAGAACAATATATATAATATCAGTTAAAGTCAGTAAATGAGTCGAGCTTGAGTCAATTCTAGAAAGTAAATGGATCAAGCTAGCTCAACATGGTATGTATGATCGAATTCTTTGAATATAATGTGAGATCAGACACAAAAGGTTCGTTCCATTGCACTTTCCAAATATTGACTTATCAGCTTAATTGAGATATAAATCTTTCAAGATCACGGCCAGTCCACCTCTAATAAATAAGCTGAATATTTCGTGTCCTCTCGATAAGACAACATCAACTATCATAACCAAGTGTTAGAACAACAGCAATTAGGACACAAACATAGAAACAGACACTTTGTCAATGATGATAAATCGAAACATTCGACACTATTTTCGACATATCATATCCCATCAATCTAATTAAATAATTTACTAGATCCGAAAAGCTTGGGAAATTTTTACTGAGATTATAGCGAATCACAAGATATATTGGTATCGAGTCATTTTCCACATGCCTTTTCATCCGGTCCTATGAGTAACATTATGTAGTAGTGCATCCCAGTCACATGAAGGGGATCGAATATAAAAAGAGAAAATCAAAGTTCCATTGCTGCATCTATGTAGTTGAGATTATATATTTGAGGTGAAAAAAGTGATATCGCTGCGACGATATTGACCTCCATTCGGGACATCCCACATCTTTGGATCATGTGAGCGTCGTATAATTTAAGAGGATTTCAGATTGCGATTTGTCCATGCTACATGAAATGTAGATCATCGTGTGTAGTGTGCAGGAGCTAGAATCAAATACTTTAAAATTGGGGCATGTGTGGCTCATTTGGAGGATAAAACCTTGAAAAAGACCGAGCTTCCATCTAAAGCAATATAAAAAAATCTAGCTTTATTGGATATTATACTTTAAGTAAAGCATATAAATTTCTTAATTAATTTCGAAACTACTAGATAGCTTGTGTATTCTCTTAAAAAAAACAAAGAAAGAAATTAAAGAAACAAGGAGTGTATCAAAATATTTGGTATGTTCATTTATTAGAATTAAAATATTATATTAATTTCAAAATGTTCCTAATTTGCATGCAACATCTAATGCTAGTATAAATTTGGGACCATATTGTTGAATTTTATAAAGAGTAACATACTTAGATTTTAGAAGGATTCTGACTTCGTATAATTTATGTGAAGCTGAAAGATGATACTAAAACTTTTCATAAAGATATATATTTTAATTAAAGGGCCATCGATAAGGTAAAGTCAATTTACACAAAGTCCATCAGTTATAAGTTCTTAGTTTTCAACTAAAAAAAAGTATGTAGTTTTAGAAAGAAACGTTACAAATTGTTATTCACGATGATTGCAAGGAAAATAATTACTTTTGGTTGCGTTTTTTTGATACGGTGGATTTCAAATCTGCACTCTGTCAAATTATACAATTTCAGATAAGTGTCATTTGATATTCATTCCTAAAATACTTCCAAATCAAATCTCTCCGTCCACAACATTATACAATATAATTTATAATTAGGATATTTACTTGGGAGCAATTCAAAATTATCATTTAAATTTTGANCACACATCCTTTGTTATATACATAATAGTGATACAAATCTAAAACTTCAGAGTTTTCTTAAGTTGTACTTCGAATTACCAAATATCAAATTGAACAATTAATTTCAATAGTATACAATTGAGTAGGTCTCTCGTGAGACGGTCTCACGAATCTTTATCTGTGAGACGGGTCAATCCTACCGATATTAACAATAAAAAGTAATATTGTTAGCATAAAAAGTAATATTTTTTCATATGTATGACCCAAATAAGAGATCTGTCTCACAAAATACGACCTGTGAGACCGTCTCACACAAGTTTTTGCCTATATAATTATGGTGGATCTTAAATATATCCAATATCTTTTTATATACATTCCCTGAATCCTTCCCTAAATCAATTATCTTCCTCCAAATTAAATCCACCAATCTAAGTGCAACCTTAGATTATTTCAATGCTAAGAAAATCTTGATTTATTTCATTCCTAGGTTTAAACAACCACAATTTTAAAATACAAATTATTTTTATTTCTCAGAAATATATCCAATTATATATAAGCTCTTGATATCTCCAAACCTTGAGGGAGTTTTTTACTCTGCTACGGCCTTGATTTATGCTGATTACTGATCAATCAAATGTCCTAAAATCTGACATATTTCAATCAGAGCTCACTCTTTCATGTTGAACTTATTACCATGTGTTCAATATTCTCTTCTTATACATTTCGATTACACCTGATCAGTAAATAAAATCACCTGAAACTTGTAGATCTAGCCATTCTCTGAACAAATATGGTTCCTTAATACCATATAAGATGTTGGCGCGTTATGTCCATGCCAAGTTTAAAACGTCGTTTTCTGAATGTTCGCTCCTTTTACTTTACTTCATGCGGATGATATATAGACATTAGATCTATCTATCTATGAAAATATCTTAGTCCCTGGCAATTGATCAAACAAATCGTTTATTCGAGGTATGGTGAATTAGTTAGTATATATCTATGTTCCATCTTTCTTCTTCACAAAAATACCAATGCAATTCACGATGACTCAACTGGTTTTTTGTTTAAATTAACTCTAATGTATAGATATTATTAAAGGCAAGAGGACATATAATTCACTTCCGGAAACCGCCTATGAATGACCAGTTTAAGTTTTGATTCGGATTATGCATTCTGTAAAATGTATGTATCTTTTAATTCTTTAGTTTTAACCTATGTAGTCTATGATCCCCCTATATTTTGATTGTTTGATTTCTGTATTAGATAAAGTTTGGAAAGTTATTCATATGATTTATTTTCTTTATTTAACATTCAACAACTTAACTAATACTCATGCTGGTCGATTTAGCAGGAACTTATGATTTATTAAGTGGCGGAGGTTCTGAGCAGTAGACAATGTTTTTTTTGGGTGTAATACTTTTAAGACACTTTCAGTTTTATCCACTTTAAGAAGCAGAGAGATCAGTTAAGTTGATGTTCCATTTTTCATACATAGCATTCGTCTTGTTTGGGTTGAGATTTGTATTTCTTCGACTACGCTTATATATTCTTGTTCCTTTATGAATTGATTTGCGGTAATTTTGATGGCCACTTTGATAGATTCATAAGATGATGTAGCAAAGGCGTTTCCTTCACTAAAGATCCATTGGTCCATATATTGAGTCCTTTTCCCATGGACCGTTGAGGACAATAAATGGAGGAATTTCAATTCAGTATAAAGGTTAATCCCTTCGATCCCAAGTCGTCTAATTAAAAATTGTAACATCGAGCGTTTGTCGTCTTACCAAGAACTAAACTAGTGGTAATAATGCAACTTCAATTTTTTAATCCATACATCATCTTAGTTCTCCGTGTTCATTCTCCTAGCAAGGGCAATTATGATACCACAACAATCTCCTTTATAATAATTGCACTCTTTACAATTCATGGAAACCGAACACGTGATCTTGACTTTGGTACCAATTATAAGACCGAACGATTTAAGTTTTACTAAAAACTTTAATTGTTGGGTGTAATAATTGCCTTTGTTAGGAGAGCGGTTGACGCGTTTGTTGTACCGTTAAAAAAATGAAGTCATGTAATAACTACCGTCTATAAGGATGCTACAAAATTACATTTTGTAGTTCATTTACTCCTTTACTAGCAAACGTCTACTTATTCAAAGAGAGAAAGAAAAACAAAGAAATAAAGCATACCCGACTTTTTAATCTCCCATGAACCATAGAATATAGATATTATAATTAGTTTATGATGGAAAATACTCCCCCTCGCCCGCCGTGGTGTATCAGAGATAGCGAAAGGGATTGGTCTCTCAGCTCATAAATAATTGCAATAATCACTCACATGGACTGTTTTTTCCCCTAGTGCTG
Organism: Primulina huaijiensis; assembly: GCF_012295235.1. Lineage (NCBI taxonomy): Eukaryota > Viridiplantae > Streptophyta > Magnoliopsida > Lamiales > Gesneriaceae > Primulina > Primulina huaijiensis. The sequence continues at coordinate 4,940 of NW_027343488.1, forward strand.
CCAAAATGCTCTTCTCCCACCACGTTCAAACCCTAACCCTTTGCTTAATATTCTTATATTATATCCCGCTTTAGATTCTACCCTAGTTAGTAATTTTTTTCCTTTTTTTTTTTACTTCATAGAAAATGTCTTCTTTTTTAAAGGGTTCCCATGGAAAATTAATTTTCAGCCCTTACATTACCTCTTTATATAGACACAAGCTGTTTCCTGTTTTGATACACAACTCATCTTGAAAGGAAAGAAAAAAATAAGAGAGAAAGAGGGAATATAGATTGGCCTCTGATCTTTAGATTTAATTATTTTACTCTTGTTTTCACTTCTTCTTCTTCTTCATCTGCTTGTGTTCCTCTGAATTTTGTTTTAGCAGCAACAGTAAAATGGATGTGCCTGATCAACTCTGCTACATTCCTTGCAACTTTTGCAATATCGTTCTTGCGGTATAGAAAACATTGTTTTCCGACATCGATCGGTTGATCTGTTTTTTTTATGAATAAGTAACTTCAAAATCGATTATAACTTGAATCATTCGTTCGCTTTGTATGTTGCTATTTTATTTTCTTTTGTTGTGATTCAGTTTGTTCGCTTTCTTCTGTTGTTTTAAAAAAGAACCCATTGATGAATAAAGCTGACCTTGGGTTCAGATATGGTGTTTGGTGCTATTATGCAGAAATACATTAAATTTTTCGTTCAGGTTCCCTTGTTTTTTTCTGATACAGTCAAGTCTACATCTTCAAGACTTTTCCTTTTCCTCTCTTCTTTTAGTACAGTCAAAGAAAAAAGTCATGAATACTCAGTCCCTCGAGTATGAATCACCTCTACTTATCAGAGTAAAAATAATATAAAAAAAAAGAATTATGGATTAATGTCATAAATACTGTGTTGATCATGATCTAAAGTGGTTGGTTTATTTATAAGCTTGATGAAGACAAGTCCTTCGTCTCCGGATTTCGCCTTCTCTGCGCCGAAGCTTTCTTTTTTCCTCATCTCCCAAGTGTTGAGTGCTGTCAAATTTAAGCTTTTTCTCAGCTTGTGGTTTCCATGAACATGGAAGATTATAGGGTTCTTCCCTGCAGTTCTTGTTGGTTGGGGTCTTGATATATAATTTGGTGTTTAATTAGCCAAAACATATAGATTAAATCTCAAACTTTTGCCCCATAAACTGTTGATATATGTTATAGGTTGTTCCTACTTAGAATCTTCACAGATTTATTAGTTTTATTTTTTTCATTTCCCTTATTTTAATTAGTGCAATTTGTTTATAATGTTTCTGGTTTGAATTGAATGTGCAGGTGAGTGTCCCATGCAGTAGCTTGCTTGATGTAGTGACAGTTCGATGTGGGCACTGCACCAATCTTTGGACAGTGAATATGGCAGCTGCCTTCCAATGCCTGCAGCAACAAAATGCTCAGGTTTCACAATATATTTCAGCTTAATTTTTGGGGGATTCCATTTATCCATCAAAACATTTCTAGCTTCTGAATTCTAGGCTCTATATATATCTGGGTTTTGCTTCTTTTAAGGGGAATCAAACCCTCTTCTTCTTTTTTTCTTTTTTAATTTTCAAGATCTTACATATTTCAGAACCCTAGCTACTCACCTACTTCCCAGCCGCCAGAATCTAAGTAATTATGCAGCATTTTCGACTTTTGTTTAGTTAAAGTACATTTTTTTTGTCTGAAGAAAGAAATTAGATAAATAATTAAGTATTGATATTTTTAAATTCCTGTCTTCTAGTATAGAAACATGAATTTCTCTTAGATCCCAGCTAGATCTACCAACTGTCAATCAGGCAGCCATTTTCTTTATCATTCCTAACTGATCCAGTCATTTCAATGTCGTTAATTATTTTAATCCTTTTTTTTTGTTTTGGGTGTCTGAGAAAACATCTTTTCATGCAAACTTTTGGTCAAAATGTATATTTTATTTTAAAGATACTACAATAATCGAAAACTCCCCTTCTTATATTATTATGCATATTATATACCATTCAAGATTTATTTATAAGATTCTCCACTCCACAAAATGTAAAAAGTTTACTGATCAAAATCTAATCCATGTTAAGTCATAGATATACATGTGATTTTTCAACTTCATCTTTCACACTCCACAAGCTAATAGGATATGAAACATTTTGAATTTTATTAAATGATTATGAGCTATATTTATTGTAATAAATGTTGTATTAGCTTCACACTTTGTGTGTTAACTTTCTGCTTACATTAATTCAGGGTCCTATCCATTCTTCAACCGAGCTCAAGGTTGACTTAGGTTCTTCTTCCAAATGTAACAACAAGTTGGCCATCCAACCTTCCATCACAAAGAAATCCGAGCCGAAAATCGCCAATAGACGTGAGTTTGTGGTTTTATATTGAATCTAGATTTACTGCAGTGATAGGTTTTCGCGAACAAGTCACAAATTTTATTCGTTCTTCAACTTCAACTTAATTTGATGCATTTTGCAATGGATCATTTCGATTTTGTGCAACAGCACCAGAGAAGAGGCAACGAGTCCCATCTGCATACAACCAGTTCATAAAGTAAATGAAATGTGTAACTCAAATATATTTATATTTATATATAATCAATATTTTTTATTTAATCTGTATACCAATTTATCACCCAACAAAAAATAATCCCTATATATGTCTAATTATTGAAAGCAAATTTTCAGAGAGGAGATTCAAAGAATCAAAGCCAATAATCCGGAAATCACTCACAGGGAAGCATTCAGTACTGCTGCAAAAAATGTGAGTAATGGCGTCGAAAAATGTTTCTAATCGAGCTGCTTATAACATTCGATGTTACATTTTTTATTTTCTGTGACCGATAGATAAATATCATGTGTGCCGCAAATAATAATCATATAATAGAAAACATATCCTAAAGAATTGATCATGTGCTGGTATTTTAAATTTGTTCGCTAATTAGTGAATTATTTTTCTGTTAAATTTGACAAAGTGGGCACACTTCCCTCACATTCATTTTGGACTCATGTTGGAGAGCAACAATCACGTTAAGCATAATGATCAGGTAAAGTGGTAAGCTTATTATTATTTTTTATAAAAAAAAATGATTATTTATTGTTGAAAACGTTGGGATTTAATTGTTGTGAATTTGTGGTTATTTTTTTCTTTAGTACGGTAAAATAAATCATATTTTTGTTGGGATCAATTAATAAAACACAGATGGAGAACCGGAAAAAAAAATACCTGATGGATGGCATTAGTAAATCTTTGTTATCTGATGAAATCATGTGTAAAAAAATAAGAGATTTTCTTCACAACATATATTAATATGGGTATATTAAATTCGAGATAGAGCTAGCACTATATTTAGGAAAAATTACAATCTTGGTTTTGTATGTCTACTTTTTTGTGATTTAATTTCTCCGTGTCAAATTTTAGTTTTAATACCATATCTCACAATTTTTGGCAATTTCATTATTTTTTTTTCATTTGAAGTATCGATATGACACTGCACACAACATCACGTCTATGAACAAAATTGCAAATATGAAATATACAAGAATCAAAACTCTAATTCTTTCCTATATTTACGAATTTATTTATTTTGTTTAGTTGTCGATTGTTAAGATGTCTCATATCGGTTAGATAAGGTTCATGAGAGTTGCATATATGGACTTCGACAATCTTCCCCCATTGAGCTAGCTTTTGGAGTTGAGTTAGGTTCAAGTCTCAATCTTAACATGGTACCAAAGCTCAGACCTACCGTAATATGTTGGATTGCCCCTTTTTGGGCCACCCATTCTGCCTCATTTGTAAACTTCACGCTCCAAATGTTTATTCTCGAGTGTGAGAGGGGTGTGTTAAGATGTCCTACATCAGTTGGACATAGTTCATGGGAGTTGCATATATGGACAATCATCCACTTTGAGCTAATCTTAACTTAAGATGTCCCACATCGGTTAGACATAATTCATGAGAGTTGCATATATGGACAATCATCCACCTTCAGTTAGCTTTTGGGGTTAGTTAAGCTCAAGTCTCAATCTTAACATCGATATCAATATATTATAATTTAATTTCATGTATTTTTTAATAACCGATAATTAATAAGTTGTTCAATTTTCTTGTCTTATGAAGGGGTCTGAGAAGAACCAAATGCGCAGGGCCGCTATAATAAACAAGTGAGAATCTCCGCAGGCCTAATGAGATCTCTACAATAAACCTTATTATTATTATTAAGAAATTTTAAGTCTCTGTCTTGTATTATGGCTTCTTTTTCCCCAGTTTAATATTGTAAGTTCAATCCAACAAACAATGTTTAAATAGTTTGTCATTATTCTGTAATGTGTGACACCCATTTCCATGAAACTAAAGATTTTATGATTGTATGGCTTTGCTTTCACAAAATGGTTTGTTAATATAGTAAGTCTCTTGTGAGACGGTCTCACGAATTTTTATCTGTGAGCCGTCAACTCTACCGATATTCACAATAAAAAGTAATACTCTTTACATAAAAAGTAATAATTTTTCATGGATGACCCAAATAAGATATCTGTTTCACAAAATACGACCCATGAGACCGTCTCACACAAGTTTTTGCCTTGTTTAATATTGACAATTCCATGATTTGCAAAATATTAATAAATCTGTAATATTGTGTTATGACTAATAATGGTTATTCGAAAAAGATGAAGAAAAAAAAACCATTTTAGATACAAGAGATAGTTTTTCGATTCATGTAGATTTTTTTTTACAATATTTTTATAGACTTTTCTGAATTTTTTATAGAATTCTATAGATTTTGTATCTAATTATAACATATTATTTTTTATTAATTTTTTTGAACTAATAAT
>NW_027343489.1:0-680 GCF_012295235.1 Primulina huaijiensis
GCTGCTGTAACTGTTGCTGTTGTTGTAACTGTTGCTCAAAGAGACAAGCCATCCCCTCAAGAGCACGTGTAGCTACATCTGGTGTTTGTGGCGGTGGTCCATTTTCTTGATTATTTTCTCGACGATTAACACTGTTCTCTACCTGATTCTCAATAACGGGTGCATGTCTAGGAGGCATTATATCTGAACGTTTTCCAAATTCTAACGTAACCAACATGCATTTAAATCTAAGTCCTCTAATCATGTGACATATCCTTACTTAATTAGCAGTTTAAGCATGCAAAGCAAAAATACTCAAAAAGCTAATAAACATGTATCATGAACATAATATTCATATCGTTATGCAGGTAACATCATAAATCATATAAAGCATGTAAAACTTACAACTTCGAGGCTTGACGACTGATCTTTCCGGCGCTGATGGTGGCACAACCCATTACAGGAACTGGCTCCAATACCAACTGAAACGTACTGCACTTTTTATTGCTTTAAAAGTACTAGGAAAATTTTTTTTTTATAAATACTCAATTTTCGGCCATGTACTCAAACCTCATGAAAATATTAAAATACTTTACCCTTTTAAAAATAAAATACCAACCACCTAACATTTTAAAAATCAAGTGCAATAGTCATAGAATGAAATCGTCGCATGTTTACCAAACCTAAAAGCAATAAGTTTG
>NW_027343490.1:0-1171 GCF_012295235.1 Primulina huaijiensis
CTATGATGTCTAATATATCAAGAACGCCATATATCAATCAAATCACAATTCCTCCAATACCATAATTTCAAATGATAACAGAACTCAATAAAACTTACGTCCAGCTGTAGCTCGTGTCGAGAGGATCACGGAACTATATTCGGATCGAAGAGCAGACGGACGGATCTTGTGTGAATCAAATTCTTAGAAGTGCAAAAGCGTAAGGATTTTCTGAAGCTTTCTCCGTTCTTATCGATTCAGTCTGGGGAAATGAATTTCTTTCATCATATATTGCATGGTAATGTACGGGTGGCTTCATCTTCTTGCTGCACGTCTCGCGCATATGCGCGACCTCCCTCAGCGCATATGCGCGAGACCTACTGGTCTTGGCGCTTGGCTTCTCGGCCGCTCGCGCATATGCGCGCCTTCATCTCGCGCATATGCGCGAGACCTCCTGTCTCGGCATACTTCAGTCTACCACCTCGCGCATATGCGCGCCCTCTTCTCGCGCATATGCGCGAGGTTCTCTGCCAGCCTCGCGCTGTCACGCATATGCGCGAGGTGTTCTGTCCTCGCACATACAATATCACATGCCAACTCAAATCGTGTCTCGGAGTGGTCCTTCTATAATCACATCAAATCATAATCATTAATCTCCGATTAACATAACATATATCTCGGGCATTACAGCGTATCAATATCGATAATACAATAAAAATCAGATAATCCAAGTACAATATACAATCTAACTCAATCTCATAGCCATCATACTGTAGCATACAATGTTTAACAGATTTCACTGATATCAATCCTGTCCCCAAAGGAGAAGAGACAGATACTACAGCAGATAATGACTCAACAGGCAAGGCATGTGTCAATGCAAATCGCTCAGATATAAATGTATGGGATGCACCCGTATCTATCAATACATAAGCATGGTAACCACAAAGAGAACAGTTACCTGCAACAACATCATCTGGTGCTTCCTGTGCCTGTTTCTCAGTCAATGCAAACACTCGAGTCTGAAAAGAGATCGGTTACGGTGACCGGAAGCGCAACGGAAGTTTAAAATTTTTATTTTGCATAAGAAATTTTCGGCCACCTTGATTTAATGTGTAGCGAATACAAAAACAACAAAGTGTCATATATAGTGTGTTTATAAAAATACCTATCAACCTCTTGAGGTTGATGA
>NW_027343491.1:0-349 GCF_012295235.1 Primulina huaijiensis
ATTATTAGTATCACTTAAATTATTAATACAAGATTCTCCTTGTATGCAATTATCACATTCTTCTTGATCTGAAGAACTATAATCATTATCTAAAATATCTTCTGAATTATAAGATTCTAAACTATTATCAGATTCACTATCTGAATTCTGATTAGAATCCATAATTATTTTATTGATTTTATCTTTGAGATTTTCATCAATATCTAAATTATTAATTTTGTTTTAGCCCAACATTGATTAGCATAATGTCCTGGCTTTTTACATTTTCGACAAATAATTATTTTATTTTTAACTTTATAATTTCCAGCTTTCCGTAATTCACGGCTTTCTTTTCTTTTCTTCTTTCTAT
>NW_027343492.1:0-1529 GCF_012295235.1 Primulina huaijiensis
TTTTATTTTATTAATATCTTTATCAGAAAAATTATTATGATGAACGATCTCTTCATTAAAAGTATTTAAATTAAGATTTTTAAATTTTTCTTCTAATATTTTTTCTAAATCAGAAACAGAAGATTTAAATTTAAAATCTTTAATTTCTGGAGGGGATTTAATAGAAGAACTAGCAATAGAAACAATATTAGTTTCTGGTTATTTAATATGAACATCTGGTTTAATTTTATTAATAGCTAAAATAATTTTATCAATACGATCTTTAAGAGAAACTATCTCTTCACCTATTATCGTAAGATATAAATTTGTATAATTCTGTTTTTCAATTATTTGATTATTGTAACATATCATTTTCAAATAATCTTGAAAAAGCAGTAAAATTCAAAACTTTATAATTTTTTTCTATAATAAAATATTGTTGAGGAGGATAAACAGATCTTTGAATCTGTCCAGAAGGAAATTTAAAATTTCTTTCAAGAATAGAAATATAATCTATAATGAATGTTTTAAAAAACCAAGGAACAAAATGAATTAATTCATTTTGATTTTCACAGTATTTATAAAATTCTGTCACAATATATTCAAATTCTTCGTCAGAGAAACTTTTAAAATACCAATCTCTGAAAGATTTCCATTTGGGTAAATAAAATTCTGCATTGATCTTTGCTCTAGCAAAAGATCCTTTAGTAAAATCAATTTTTGGTTTAATATCCATTAAATAGTAAAATTCATTTCTGAAACAGTATCAGTTTCTTTAACTTTTTGAAAGTTACATTGATGAACAATATTATTTTGATTAATAATTAAATCTTCTGCTGAATATTCTACTTCTTCTCTTATTTGAGAAGTTGAAGCTCTAGAAGTTTGTGGTATATCCACCATATAATCTAGAGGTGAAATAAAAGAATGACTAGATCTTGATCTAGCATAAACAGAAGAGGGTAATAATCTTCTTTGTTCATTATTAAACTGTATTTGAACATGTGGAGCCCCGGGTCCGATATCTAATACTAATAATTATAATTGTCACACACCAAATGATTGAGTAAAATACATAATTTGTTGTTCACAAGCTTACATAAATATCGTCAAAATAATTTAATTGTCTCAAATGTTTGAAATATAAATTTTTAACATGACAACATGAAGTAGTGAACCAAAGAATCCAAACATCATCACATAGCTCCTAAGACCCGAGAATCCCACTCTAACTAGTATCTCCTCGCCTGGAGCTGGACTCTGGCATCCCAAGCCTTGCCTCACCTACCGTCAAGCACATGAAAACAAGAGGTACCGGACATGCCGGTGAGTATAAACCCAGTATGATACAATCAATCACAAATGAGAGTTAAATTTTCAAATATTTCATATAAATTCATAAAGATGCAATATAATGCAATGCATGATCAGAAGCTGTGGGCTATCAATAAATCTCAAGATCAAGTGAATTATCTGGTCATAGGGTACCCAAGGGAATAGAATCACCAACAACATCCACCGACTCATCCGCTCGGGGTGGGGTGCTGTGT
>NW_027343493.1:0-566 GCF_012295235.1 Primulina huaijiensis
CTAAGAACTGATAATGGTCTTGAATTTTGTAATCGATTGTTTGACGATTTGTGTGTTGAATCTGGTATTCAAAGACATAGGACAGTCCCTTATACGCCTCAGCAAAATGGTGTCGCTGAGCGTATGAATAGAACTTTATTTGAAAAGGTGAGGTGTATGCTTGCTAGTTCTGGTCTGTCAAAAAGGTTTTGGGGTGAAGCTGTTTGTACTGCTTCTTATTTGATAAATAGGTCTCCTTCTGTGCCTTTGAATGGTAAGTGTCCAGAATCTGTGTGGTCTGGTACTCAAATTAACTTTTCAAATTTGAAAGTTTTTGGTTGTTCTGCTTTTGTGCATCAGAAAAATGACAAACTTGAACCTAGATCTGTGAAATGTGTCTTTCTTGGCTATCCTGATGGGGTTAAGGGTTATAGACTATGGGTAAGGGACCAACCTGGTTTTAAAGTGTTAATCAGTAGGGATGTTGTTTTCAATGAGTCTGAATTTCCCTGTTTATCTGTTCCTTTACCTACTCTTGAACATGCCACTGCTCCAAACAAGGTGGAGCATTTACTTGGTCCAAGTCA
>NW_027343494.1:0-333 GCF_012295235.1 Primulina huaijiensis
GTAGTTTAGTTATTATCTTTTCGGTTAAATAAGCGAGGCCGGACTTGAGTTGGAGTATTGAGATAAAATTTAATGATAAAAAATTTAAAATGTGTGACCAATTGAGATAAGTTAATTTAGGCTTATTTTATTCAAGAAATTGTAACTTAACATGTTAGTAATTTATTTTAAAGATTTAGCCATGCATGCAAGATAATGCATATCCCAAATTAATTTAATATTTCACTAAAATACATCATTAAGTGTTTAAAACTTTAAGGAGATAAAATTCAATAATTTAGCAATATGTCATCCCCATTTATCTAGCAATTTTCGGCCCCCATTTAAAAGATT
>NW_027343495.1:0-488 GCF_012295235.1 Primulina huaijiensis
CCCATGAACTGCACTGAACTGAACTGAACTGAACTGACCGGTAACAGACGACCGGGTGAAATACTAATCGTCTGATCAGACTAATGCCACAGTATACTGGGTGGTACTAAACTGAACTGACCGGTAACTGGCGATCGGGTGAAGTAATAATCCCATAATAGTACAATGGCCACAAGCAATATCACATAAATCTCAAAAAAGAATAATTTCTATTTTTATGCACGTAATATAATTAAATAACGTAATTAAATGTCTGTATTAATTTTACCAAATGGGTTGGATCGTTCCCAGGCTTGCTGCGACTTAAATCTAACATGAAAAATATGCAATTGATTTTTCTTGACCAAACTTTGTAATTGAATCCAAAAACGAGACAATTACGCCCAACGACTTCGTATTTAATCATGACTCCGTGCCAACCCGAACCAACACCAAACCACCACTTAGTCATGATTAAAATACACTTAAAATGATGAAATAATGCTCTT
>NW_027343496.1:0-406 GCF_012295235.1 Primulina huaijiensis
TAGAATGAATTTGTCTTCCTTGCTCTGCTGGTGCTAGCATGATTTTTTGCTTTCCCTATGATATGTTGTATTGTTATCTGAGTTGATTACAGCATCTACTTGCCAAGACTGAATCAGAACCGATTCTGGATCAGAGGTATATGATCAGAGGAGGACTGAGACAGATTGTATGGACTGTATACTAATCCGTTTGATAATTAGATATGCCTCCTCGAAGAATACCACAACCAACCGCAAGTCAAGTGCCAGAACAGGGTAGTACGTCAGGTACGCAGATGGACGTTACTGCAACACCGATGAAGACTTTATTGAAGAGGTTTCAGTCATTCAATCCTCCGACCTTAAAGGGTACTGAGACTGTAGTGGATTGTGAGAGTTGGCTAGACGATATAGAAATGCTGTTTGA
>NW_027343497.1:0-1127 GCF_012295235.1 Primulina huaijiensis
AATTCTGGTTGAGATAGGTTGTATTTCAGGGTCACATCATATCCGTAGATGGTATATCAGTTGATCCCAACAAGGTTGAGGCTGTGATCAGTTGGCCGAGACCGACATCAGTACCAGAGATTCGCAGTTTTATGGGTTTGGCAGGGTATTATCGACGATTCATTAAAGATTTCTCCAGTATTGCTAAACCGATTACTCAGTTAACTCAGAAGAATGCTCTGTTTGTGTGGTCAGAAGACTGTGAGTCCAGTTTTCTGGAATTGAAGAAAAGATTGACCAGTGCACCGGTACTGACTATCCCCTCAGGTACTGGTGGATTTGTTGTTTATTGTGACGCTTCTCACAGAGGTTTGGGTTGTGTATTGATGCAACGAGGGCATGTGAATGCTTATGCCTCGAGAGAGCTGAAGCCACACGAGACTTGCTACCCAATTCATGATCTTGAATTGGCAGCCATTGTATTTGCTTTGAAGATATGGCGACACTACCTCTACGGTGAGAAATTTGAAATTTATTCTTATCACAAAAGTTTGAAATATCTGTCTTCACAATCAGAACTGAATATGAGACAGCGAAGATGGCTGGATTTACTGAAAGACTTTGATTGTGAAATCAAATACTATAAGGGGAAGTCTAATGCAGCAGCTGATGCATTGAGTCGAAAGGTATGTGCTTTATCCTTATCGACCATAGGTGTTTCAAATTTGATTGAAAACTGCTGTTTGTCTGGATTGGTATTTGAGACAGATTGTAGACCATTGAGAGTATATTGTATTCAAGCTGAACCAGAACTGATTTTGAATATTAAACGGCTCAGAAAGTTGATCAGAAAGTTCAGAAATCGATTGAGATGGTCAAATCAGGTGATCAATCAGAGTTTCAGGTACGTGAGGATGTACTGTATGTGAATAATCGTCTTGTTGTGCCGAATGTTTCAGAGTTGAAACAGCAGATATTGACTGAAGCGCACAGCAGTCGATTCAGTATCCATCCTTGTGGCAGAAAGATGTATAATGACTTGAAGACACAGTTTTGGTGGAAGCAAATGAAATCTGATGTCACAGAATTTGTGTCAAAAAGTATGAATTGCCAACAGGTAAAGGCTGAAAGAAAGAAACCAGGAGGTC
>NW_027343498.1:0-626 GCF_012295235.1 Primulina huaijiensis
GCAGCGCTGCTCTCGTTCCGGTTACAGTCCTTCTGGTGACCGTTCAAAGGCTCAGGGGAAGCGGCCTCAAACTTCTTCGGCTTCTGATCCAGGGTCTTCAGGTCAGCCTCAGGGTGTTCCGCATGGTTCGGTTCCTACCAGTGTTCCAGGTTCTGGGAGTGCTGAGCCAGGATGGACTCAGCAGCGACGTAGGCGTCGCCAGGTTTCTGGTCAGGTTCCTCCTCAGGCTCCTCCTTTGAGTAACTATTTTGAAGTTCTACACTCTATTCCAGTAGATTCTTTTCAAGGTGGAGATTCTGCTGGCTGCTCCCCGTCACGCCCTCCGTCTTCTTCTCCTGTCTTTGAGGCTATTGTAGAGGATGTCCTTATTGAGCCCGAGGTTGTGGTGACTCAGATGCCTACTCCTCCAGATATTTCAGTGGTTGTTACTTCCGTTATTGCAGGTGATGCTCAGGGGTCTAGTTCTGGGGCTAGCACTTCTCCGGTTGATGTTGTTCCAGTGGTGATAGACCCGATGCTTGTTTCCAGTGCTCCGGCACATATGGTTGTTTCTAAAGCTTCTGGTCCCATTATTCCGTTATCGATTGATCTTGGGAGTGGTCCTCGAGTGGCTGATTTGGCTCTTA
>NW_027343499.1:0-12987 GCF_012295235.1 Primulina huaijiensis
TCTGCTCATGTATTTGCCTTGACTGAGGATGAGGCTCAGGCAGCTACAGGTACTGTCATTACTGGTAACTGTACTCTATGTGGTTTTATAGCACGAGTGTTATTTGATACCGGAGCATCTCATTCCTTTGTTTCTCATGCATTCGTCGTTTCGCATGATCTTCGCACCACTAGTATGAATTCCAATCTATCTGTTACTACTCCGATGGGCAAAATGATTATCACTGATAATGTGGTGTTCAATGCGGTTTTGTTTCACGATGAAAATGTTCTATATCTGAATCTCATAGTTCTACCTATGCATGACTTTGATTGCATCGTTGGTATGGATGTTTTGACTGCTAATCGTGCCACTGTTGACTGTTATCGAGGAATAGTTCGTTTCAGACCTAGCTTTGCACCTAAATGGAATTTCTATGGTCGTGGTTCTCAAGCCAAGATTCCTCTAATTTCTGCCATTGAGATGAATCGATTGTTAGATTCTGGTCATGAAGGTTTTCTGGTTTATGCTGTGGATCTGTCGCAAGATGAGCGACGGATTTCTGATATTCCTGTAGTCTGTGAGTTTCCTGATGTGTTTCCAGAAGATATTCCTGGTTTTCCACCAGAACGAGAAGTTGAGTTCAGTATCGAATTAATGCCAGGAACTGAACCCATATCTCGAGCACCGTATCGTTTAGCTCCTGTTGAGCTAAAAGAGCTGAAAGAATAATTACAGGATTTGTTGAGTAAAGGCTATATTCGTCCGAGTTCTTCACCGTGGGGTGCACCGATTCTATTTGTCAAGAAGAAAGATGGTACGATGCGGCTGTGTATTGATTATCGACAATTGAATAAGTCTACTGTCAAGAATAAATACCCACTTCCTAGGATTGATGACTTATTTGATCAGTTGCAAGGTACTTCGGTGTATTCTAAGATTGATCTCCGTTCTGGGTACCATCAAGTGCGAGTCAGACAAGAAGATGTGCCGAAAACAGCTTTTCGCACGAGATATGGACACTTTGAATTTTTGGTTATGCCTTTTGGTTTGACCAATGCTCATGCTGTGTTTATGAATTTGATGAATCGAGTATTTCGTAAATATCTCGATCGTTTTGTGATTGTATTCATCGATGATATTCTTGTCTATTCCAAGTCTGAGGAAGAGCATGCCAAACACTTGAGATTAGTTCTTCGAATTCTTCAAAAGAATCAGTTGTACGCCAAGCTATCTAAGTGTGAATTTTGGTTAGATAAAGTTGTATTTCTGGGCCATGTCATATCTCAACATGGTATTTCTGTCGATCCAAGTAAAGTGGAAGCAGTTCTGAATTGGGCACGACCGACCAATGTGCCAGAGATTCGTAGTTTCATGGGTTTAGCTGGTTATTACCGAAGATTTATCGAAAATTTCTCAAAGATTGCTAGACCTATCACTCAACTGACTCAGAAAAATCAGAGATTCATTTGGTCTGATGAATGTGAGTCAAGTTTTGTCAAGTTGAAGAAGAGATTGACTTCTGCACCAGTTCTTACCATTCCGAGTGGTTCTGGAGGATTTGTTGTTTGTACCGACGCATCTAATCGAGGTCTAGGTTGTGTTCTGATGCAGCATGGCAGAGTAGTGGCCTATGGTTCTCGTCAGTTGAAACCGCATGAGTCTAAGTATCCTGTTCATGACTTAGAATTGGCTGCTATTGTTTTTGCTCTCAAGATTTGGAGACATTATTTGTTTGGGGAGAAATTTGTAATCTATTCTGATCACAAAAGCTTGAAGTATCTGTTCTCTCAGTCAGATCTGAATATGAGACAGAGACGTTGGATGGATCTTTTGAAATATTATGATTGTGAGATCCAGTATCATCCGGGAAAAGTGAATGTCATTGCCGATGCTTTGAGCCGTAAGGTTGTTGATGTTAATTTATCCTCGATTCATGTTTCTAAGTTACGAGAGGATATTTGTACTTCTGGGTTGGATTTTCAAATCCAAGGTAATGCTGTTTGTGTATCTCAGCTTTCCGTTGAGCCAGAGTTGATTCAGATTGTAAAGTCAGCTCAGAAAACTGATGATCAAGTTCTGAAATCTTATGAGTTAGTATCTCAAGGACACCAATCTGGTTTCTCAATTCACTCAGATGATTCTCTTCGGTTGAATGGTAGATTGGTTGTCCCAGATATTCCTGAATTGCGTACAGCCATCCTTAAAGTAGCTCATTGTACTCGATATAGTATCCACCCAGGAGGCAGGAAAATGTATCATATTCTACGGCCTCAGCTTTGGTGGAAGAATATGAAAAAGGATGTGGCTGAGTTTGTGTCTCGTTGTATGATCTGTCAGCAAGTCAAAGCAGAACGAATGAGACCTGGAGGATTACTGCAAAGTCTTGAGGTTCCTCAGTGGAACTGGGAGCACGTGGCAATGGATTTTGTCACGCATTTGCCACGTACTTCTCGTCATTTCGATGTCATTTGGGTGATTATCGATAGATTATCTAAATCAGCACATTTTATTCCGTATGAGAAGACGTATTCGTACAAGAAGATGGCTCGTCTGTATATTGAAAATGTTGTGAGACTTCATGGAGTTCCAGGTTCAATTGTTTCAGATCGTGACCCTAGATTCACATCAAAGTTTTGGACTAGTCTTCAAAAAGAAATGGGTACCCGACTTGCGATGAGTACTGCGTACCATCCTCAGACAGATGGTCAGACAGAACGCACGATCCAGACACTCAAGGATCTGCTTCGAGCTGTAGTCATGGATTTCAAAGACAGTTGGCAAGAAGCTTTACCACTAGTAGAATTTTCTTATAACAACAGTTTTCAGGTGACTATTGGTATGGCTCCTTTTGAAGCTTTGTAAGGCAGACGATGTCGATCACCTCTTTGTTGGGACGAATTTGGTGAGAAGCAGTTGACTGGACCTGACATTGTTCAGGAAATGCATGATAAAGTCCAGTTGATTCGTCAGAAAATGAAAGCTGCCCAAGATCGGCAAGCTAGTTATGCTAACAGACGTCGTCGACCTCTAGAATTTCAAGTTGGAAATTTTGTGTTTCTGAGAATCTCTCCGTTTAGAGGTGTTGTTCGTTTTGGTATGAAAGGTAAGTTGTCACCTCGTTTCGTTGGTCCCTACAATATTGTTGAGCGTATTGGGACTTATCGTTTGGATTTGCCTCAGTCTTTGTCTGGCATCCACGATGTTTTCCATGTTTCTATGTTGCGTAAGTGTGAGCCCGATCCATCTCATGTGTTTCAGCCTGATGAGGTTGAACTTGATCCGTCTCTATCGTATACTGAGTATCCTGTTTGTATCTTGGATCGTAAAGATAAAGTTTTACGCAATAAAGTTATTCCACTTGTACGTGTTCAGTGGTCGAGGCATGGTGTAGAAGAATCAACGTGGGAAACAGAAGAGAAGATGAGAGCATCTTATCCATATTTGTTTGATTCTTAGTAATGTATTGTTGGTTTCGTATCTGTGTAAGATGTATGTGTATGAACCGAAATTTCGAGGACGAAATTTGTTTTAAGGGGTGGAGAAGTGTAAGGCCCTGTAATTAATTATCCAGTAATTTTGGCATAATTAGAATAATTATTNTAGGAGAGTTCATTATTCGGATATAACCGAAAAAACCGACCGAATTTTGTAATTCGGTTTTTTTGGATCGGTTTTTCGGTTTTTCGGTTCGGTTTTGGATTTATTTTTTGAAATATTCGGTTTTCCGGTTCGGTTTCGATTTTTATGTATTGAAAATCGAAATAACCGAACCGGCCGCATTTTATGTTATATTATTATTTAGTCCCTAGTGTTTCTAGCTTTTATAGATTTTAGTCCAAAACTTTTATTACTTATAATATAATTTATTTCCATATCTAACATTTAAAAACTTAGCCGGCCCTAGCAGAAAAGGTGGGCTTTCTCTTTCACAGAAAATCAGCGCTTTCTTCCTCTTCTCTTGAGTCTTGACTGTGTTGTTCGTTGTTTTTCAGTTTTCAGGTACTTTTTACGATTTCTCGAATTTTTATGTTTCTTTTTTTTTGGGATGGTGAAGTGGATGATCTTCCTTGTGTGTGTTGGTTGTACGTTCTGGGTTTGAGCCTCCTATGTGTATGTCAAGATTTGTAGTTTAGGTGTTTTTTTTCGGTGGGCATGTAGTTTCGAACTTGGGATGAAGTTTCTTAACCCATTTTTATTAATCGCTCAGGAACGAGAGAGTGAGAGCCGAGGGGAAAACAAATTCAATTATCAGTTACTATTTTGTAATTTGTCTATTTACTTAATGGAATTTGAGTTTCAACCGATTTGTATGTGTAGGTGCACAAATTGAAGGCGTCACAGCCAGGTGTTGATTTCCAGAAGCTTGTGGGGCTAAAAAATTGTGCTATATTGAAAATCATTGTATCTTCCATAGTTTTTAATCCTCTTGAATTTGAATAATGGACAGCTTGTTAATTAAATAAGGTTACTTTCTGTGTAAATTTAGCATGTATGCTGTTGTTTATCCTTATTTTCTAAAATTTTACCTTTGTTGGATTTTTTCATTTGTTCTTATTTTAATCTTCATATTATGTTTATTGTATTATTAGATGGCTGAAATTGATGGTGCACTCGGTGAAAGTAGAAATTCAAATAACGAGCCACCTATTGATTCTTCTGCAAAAACCACTGAAGATTCAAAGAAGAGAAAAACCGTAAAGCCTAGATCAATTGTGTGGGAACATTTTGAAAGGTATGTTGATTGTGATGGGAATAAAAGAGCAAGGTGTCTTTATTGTAGTTCAAACTATGCTGCTGATTCAAATGCCAATGGAACATCTTCTTTAAATAATCATCTGAGAAAGTGTACGCAAAATCCTCATAATGCTGGGACTAAACAAGCCAAATTAAGATTTCAAGAAAATTCAAAATATGGTGAAAATTCAGTTAATATTTGGAGATTTGATCAAGAAGCATGTAGAAAATCATTAGGTCAGATGATAATTATGGACGAACAACCTTTTAGTCTTGTTGAAAGAGAAGGGTTCAAGCATTTTATTAATTTAATNACCGTTGTTATCTGGCACTGTTGTTTATCTCGGGATCATTGTGTGGNTACAATAACAAGAGATTGCTTTGAACTTTTCTTGGAAGAAAAGAAAAAACTTAAGTTGTTTTTCAAAGACACATATCAAAGAGTTTGTCTCACAACAGATACATGGACTTCAATACAGCGAATCAATTATATGTGTCTCACAGCTCATTTTATCAATAAAGATTGGAAACTGCACAAGAAGATCTTGAATTTTTGTCCAATTAGTAGTCATAAAGGTGATGATATGGCAATTGCAATCACTAAGTGTTTGATTGATTGGGGTTTGGACAAAGTGTTCACTGTTACAGTTGATAATGATAGTTCAAATGATACGGCAATGAAAGAACTTTCAAAACAATTAAGCAAATGGGGAACTAATTTCATGGATGATAGTCACCTTCATGTTAGATGTGTTGCTCACATAATCAATCTTATTNCATTATGCATGATTTATGAATATTGTTGTTATTGTTGAACTGTTTCATACCAGAATCCTAACCTCAGTTGTTTACTGGGGGGCTGCTGTGGNGGACAAGCTTTGAGATACATTAGGCAATCTCCTGCAAGGATGAAACTATTCAAAGATTGTTGTGAAATTGAAAAAATAGAGAGTAAAAAATCATTGTGTTTGGATGTCCCTACTAGGTGGAATTCGACCTATTTGATGTTGAATACATCATAAGAATTTGAGAATGCCTTTGTGAGATATGGTTTTCTTGATCCTGGATTGTTGGATAATCTTCTTAATCACACTTGTGAAGATGGGAATATTGTGGGTGCTTTTGTTAATGATGACTGGAAGAAAATAAGACNCTGATCTGGTGAGTATGTGGTAAGTTTTAATTTCTGTTTAGTCCTGGCCAGTGCGGCTATAGGTTGTTGNTTTTCATGAAATTGGTGAAGTTGCTTGCATTTTGAAAATGTTAGTGGATAGTGATGATACTGATTTGAGTTGTATGGCGGAGAAGATGAAAGCTAAATTTGAAAAGTATTGGGGCGCTCCGGAAAAGATGAATAAGATGATTTTTGTTGCTTGTGTGTTAGATCCTCGTTTCAAATTTGAGTATGTTGCTTTTGTTCTTTTGAGTATGTATGGAGAAGAGAAAGGAGGAAAAATGAGANAGCTAAATTTGAAAAGTATTGGCGCGCTCCAGAAAAGATGAATAAGATGATTTTTGTTGCTTGTGTGTTAGATCCTCGTTTCAAATTTGAGTATGTTGCTTTTGTTCTTTTGAGTATGTATGGAGAAGAGAAAGGAGGAAAAATGAGAGATGATCTAAAGCTCTATGTGATATCTTTATATGATGAGTATCGAATAAGAACTTCAAAAGAATCTCAATCTAAATCATCGGCTTCAGCTAGTAAAACAATTGACAATGACATGTCAAGTTCTGGAAGCGCACATAAAAAAACCTTAATTCAACAATAATACTTGAGGCACAGAGCCATGTGTGGAATTATGGGTGCTAAGTCAGAGTTGGACAAATATCTTGGTGAAGAAGTAGAGCCTGGAAATGAAAATTTTGATATCTTGCTTTGGTGGAAAGTTAACAAGCCTAGATTTCCTTTTCTTGCTGAAATGGCTCGTGATGTGTTAGCAATTCCTATTTCTACTGTGGCGTCAGAAAGTGCATTTAGTACTGGAGGTCGTGTGCTTGATCCATTTAGGAGTTCGTTAACTCCTAAATTAGTGCAAGCTCTTGTTTGTGCACAAGACTGGATTCGTAATGAATCTTTACATATTACAGTAGAAGAAGACTTGGATAAGCTCGAGAAATTTGAAGATGGTAAAAGTTACAAATTTTTTAATATTAATGTGACAAATATTGTATTTTTTAGATGATAAAAATAATTTTTTTTCCAGATTTGGCCAATTTGGGAAGAGGTGTTCCTTGTATGACTGACATATAATTGCATCTATCAATCAGGTATGATAAATTAATTTATATTAAATTTTTGTATTAAGATTAGGAATTTATGATTTATAGACTTTCATATTTGATTGTTGATTTAATAATTAGTGGGATGATTAACATTTGGGCGTTTTTTTTTAAGATGTTGCATTGATTTAATATTCAGCAGGCAATCTGGCATCAACTACTTGGATCACCTCTCTTTCTTCCTTCAAAATTGCGACACCATCATCAAGCATTATCTTCAGTAGCTTTTTTCCTTCATATTTTTTTACTTTATTGTTATGATTTGAATTTTGAATATATGTCGGTGTTAGTTAATAACTGAGTTTGTGTATATTTTCCCTTGGTTGTATTGCCATTTTACTTAAACAAACAATGTCTCTGTACTAACCTTTTTTTAATTATGTGTGAATAACAGATTGGGAGTACGAGAGTTCATCAGGCAATTATTAAGAGAAAAAGGGCAGTTGAAAAGCCTCAAGCTGTATCTGAAGAGGAAGCAGCTGCCATGAAGGCTAGGGAAGCTGCAAGGAAGAGAGTCGAAAAGAGAGAAAAACCATTGCTCGAACTTTATTATAAGCATCTAAATTAAATGTTTGAAAAAATTTATGTTTTTTTCACTTTATGATATATTATTAATTAAACCGAACAAACCGAACCGTATAAATCGGTCCATTATATTACCAAACCGAAACCGAACCGAATTACAATTGATCGGTTTCGGATTACATAATTCAAAAACCGAAAACCGGAAAACCGATCCGAAATTAGATAAATTAAAACCGAACTGACCGATGAACACCCCTAATTGGTGCAATGCTGATCGAGAGAAGAATATATCCAACTTCAAATAAGCAAAAGAAAAGAAGCCATGTATTTTATTCCTTCATCAATTTTCAGCAAATTATTCAATATATCTAGTACGTTGATAGTGGGTACAAAAACCATCTATACGTGAATAAAAGCAGCGAGAAGTCGGTGAATTGTACCGTGTCACCTCTAATGGACCGTCAGTGAGATACATACAATTAGATCCGGGAGAAGAGATTATGGGTACCTACCAATACGGGGGAAAAAATTGGCCTTGTAATTTGTAGTGTTTCTTTATTAAAAATGAAGTTTACATAAGAGGTTATAATGTACTCCTATGTAAACTTGTTGACCATTTTCATAATGTGCACATATACAAAGTAATTGTTATTATACAATTAGTAGGTTTCTTATGAGATCATCTTATAGATTTTTATTCGTGAGACGATCAATCATATTTCGAAAATTTTATTTAAAAAAAAAAAGACGTAACGATCTTGCTTACTATATAAATAATAGTAGGTTAGTTAATTTTAGGTAGTAGCCTAAGCGCTAAGAAGCTTCAATCATGCTACTGAAACTATATGTTTAACACATGCAATTCGAATTATTTACAATAAAAAAGAATGTTTTTAACATAAAAAATAAATATTTTTTCATGAGCGACTCAAATAAAATATATGTTTTACAAAATTTAAATATGAGATCGTCTCACGTAAATTTTTGTGTTATATCCGTTTATGCGAATCTCAACCTAGAGCTTGACAATGCTGACAATTTTGGCACTGAGAAATAAAAGAAAGTTACATGACAATTCCATTTGAGTTTAGGCCTAAATCGTACCGTGTCACCTCTAAAGGACCGTCAGAGGAAAGCCGAGACTTGGGTGGCCGGTCCTTGTCACATTAGTCACGGTTCACTAGATTCGTAGAACAAAAGACAAGTTTGGTGTTGAACTTTGAAGTGATGGATAAGGTTGCTGTCTCGTTTACATTCTGGAAAGGGTTTTCTTAAACCTTCTCGTTTATTCCCTTCGATTTCCCAATTTTCAGGCATTGAAGAGAGCACATCCATTTTGTAAGCTTTTTTTATTTTCCGTTTCTAGTATAGTAGTCGTTTTTCCGGCCTTAATCAGTACAATTTTCCCTTCATGTATGTCTGATTACCCGTGCGTTGAGCTTTTCTTTTCTTTTCTTTTCAAGAATTCAGTGTGCATTTGTTTGTTTATGTTTTGAGGAGTTTTTCGTTGGTGGGTTCTCTTAAAAATGTCCAAGGTTAAAGTTTTTGTGTACTGCTTAATTTCTTTGCCATTGAATTAAGTTGTTAACTTTTGATTTGGAGTTTGATTTTGAATGGTGGGCAGAAACACGAATGGCTGCACAATTAATCAGAGAATGGACGGCGATTCAGCAATTTCCTGCCGCCACTCAGGAAAAATTGGTTGACTTGTTGTCAAAATTGAAGAATCAGGTTTAAAAAAAAATGTTCTCCTTATTAAGTTTAGATTATTAACGATGTTTTTCGTGCACCCTTTTGGCTATCTGAAAGAGGAACAAATTTGTGGTACTATTGCTTCGTCCAAATGAAAAAAAAAATGTTATTGATGATTCATTGTAATTTTTTTAATTTGTATTCATGGTTTAAGTTGATTATTATGTAAAGTTATCAATGCATAGTGTCATTTTAATTTTGATGTATTATGTTTAGTTTTGGGCTGTGACCGAGTTTGTTTCCTGTAGAATGTGAGCACGCTGACGATCCTTGTTATTGGGAAAAGTGGAGTTGGAAAATCTTCCACAGTTAATTCGATTATAGGGGAACGAGTGGTGACTGTTAGTGCTTTTCAGGTATGTAAACCTCTTAATTTGGTTAATATTTTTTATATGATAATGGATGCTGCGATTTTCAAGAAAATGTTGCATGCTTGTTCAGTCAGAAACTCCAAGGCCTGTAATGGTTTCAAGGTCACGATCAGGTTTTACACTAAACATTATCGACACCCCCGGGCTTGTTGAAGGGGGATATGTCAATGACCAGGTGCTGGATACCATTAAAAGGTTTGGCTCTGTTCTAACCTGTTATTGTGTTTCTCAGCCAAATTGCTCTAGTATACTTTAGAGCAAAAATCTTGTTTTTGCAATAAAAACCTTTGTAGCTTTCTGGGCAGATTCCTTTTGAACAAGAGGATTGATGCTTTACTTTATGTGGACCGCTTGGATGCATACAGAGTTGATAATTTAGACAAACAGGTTGTGAAAGCCATTACTGACAGTTTTGGCAAAGAAATATGGCATAAAGCATTGGTTGTTCTTACGCATGCTCAGCTCTCGCCTCCGGATGCACTGAGTTATGAGGAATTCTTTTCCAGAAGATCCGAGTCTCTTTTGAAATGTGTTCGACAAGGAGCTCAGATAAGCAAAAAGAATGCCCAGGCATGCTCTACAAGTCTCATACATTTTTCTCTCTTTTAAGACAGTTTCTTTATCTTGATGTTCTAACCCCACTTATGTGACAAATAGTGTTTATGATACGGGTGACAGAATTAAGTAGCTACAAAAGAGGCATTAGTAGTAATGATATGGATGGAACCTAAAAATTTAGGTGAAATCGGATTTGATGATGAATTCGCCAGAAGTAACAGATATAGATTGTTGGACGGTACAATGTATTTATGCCAACAGAATTAAATTTGACCGGGATGGAGCCTCAAATCCATAGCCTAGAAGGAACATGTAAGTTTCAGTGCAGACAAACACGGCTTTCAATGTTCATGTCTACCCTTATGTTAATCATGATATTTCATGGCACGCCAACCTTCAAGTCATAAAGACATAGATGAAATAAGGGCGGAAAACTATGATGAAAGGCTAGCAGTCCCAAACCCAATTTTAACCAGTTATGATATGGATTATCTTGTATTTAATTGTGAAGGCTGATTTCTTTTACCTCATGCGATATATTTTGCATCTTCATTCACCCTATTATCTCATGAAACATACATGAAGATGCTAATTCAATCTCTGATGCTCTTTTTCAAAATGGTGCTTTTGTATTGCTTAGAGCTATGCTATTCCGGTTGCTTTGGTTGAGAACAGTGGGAGGTGTAACAAGAATGAAAGTGATGAAAAGGTTGATTTCCTTCTTATTGACTCTTACGCGATACTAATTGTTGCAACTTGCACATATATACTAACAAGTTTCTAAAATAATCTATCTTGATCATAGATTTTACCAACCGGCAGTCCTTGGATTCCGAATTTGGTCCATATGATAACCGATATGGCCTTGAACGGAAAGGATGGTATTCTAGTTGACAAGAAGTTGATTGAAGGGCCAAACGCGAATGACCGAGGAAAGATATTTATCCCAGTCATCTTAGCATTCCAAGTGAGCCTTTAGTGTTTATACGTCAATCGGTCCTCTTACATCTCACAAGCAAAAATTACAGTATTTTATCTGATTTTTGTTCTTCTTTGATCTTCTGACAGTACTTATTTGTGATCAAACCAATTCAAAAGTGGATCAAAGACGATGTTGCGAGAGAGCCAAAGCCTTCGTGGGCATGAAAACTCGTCACCCGGGATCTTTTCGCCAGCTTGTTTTGTTATATGCTTTTTGTTGTTTTATATTTTTGCTTTTCACTTCTTGTCAATCTTGACCTCTTTCACAATGTGCTGTTGACTAATGATAAATGCTCAGAATTTAGAATAATATCAGTGCAATCTTCTTGAACCGTTCATCGATCTTCCCTCTTTCTTTGTTCTTTTTAATCTACCCTAATCTACTTCACGGCTGTACCCTATTTTCACTATATGACCAATTTCATTACTTTTTTGTGACTTGATTTTTTTTACCTTATCTAACCATTAATATTCTTGTTCCATTTTCATTTTGGACATGAAATATATATTTGCTTAGAAATAGTCCCATTTGTCCCTTTTTTTTTTTATTACTTTGATTATAAATTATGTTAAAATTTAGAATAAAACCAATTCTAAATTAAATTCTTGATATTGCACAAATGTCGCATGTTCTATTCCCTTAACATCGACAGCTTAAATTTTCCTCCATGGAATCATATGGTACATAATCAAGTTTCATTAGTAATCATCCAGCTTCTGAGAGATTGTTCCATGGACTGAAAAATTCCACTTTTAACATGCAACAATTTGAAGTTTGGGGTGTTCAAACCATGTTTGAGTCGCAATTTCTTCGTGATACTTTGCAAAATAACATAAAAAAAAATTTTCTAACCAACCTTCTCAAATGTTTTCAAAAACTTAGTTTGGTCAAAGTAATTTTTTTTTAAAAAAAAAAATTTCGGTAAATTCAAAGTAAATATCTTCAGTAAATTAGCATAGCTCAATTTGTTAACTCTTCTATTCTCTGTGTCCCTTCAAAATAAGACCAAAAGTGTCAAAGGGAGTAAGAATTCTCAGCGGAAGTCACTTTTTCAATCTCTCTGTTTCTTTAATCTTTTTGCCATATCCTAAATTTAGCAGACATTTCTCTTCACCAATTAAACATGAACCATTATAATTATTGGTGTTTTCGTACTTGTTTTGATTCTTAATTAATCCGAAAGTTTGTTGTGTCGATTGCAATTGTCTATGTAAAAAATTATTTTAAATTTCAAATGACTAAGTTTTCTTATTTTAAATGTCAAGATGTTCTTAAATCATTATAAACTTCTTGTTAAATAACCTTAATGCCCATATCAATGCTTAAAGGAAATTGAATTCTCCTTTCTATTTTGTTGTCTTGCCGTAGTATGACCCTTTTTTCTTGCTTATCACTTATAACCAATCGGTTTTGTTCATGCTACTCACATGGGTAGTGTTCTTACCTATTTACTACATAACACGTGTATTCAGTTGATGAATCACGAACACTAATTCAACTATGATATATGGACAAGTGATCATGATTCACCACTCAACGCACATGTCATCTGCCGAGTGAATGATGTCACTATCCATATGAGTAGCATCTCTCAATCCTAACTCATCTCACAAATATATTTCTTAATGCACAACGGAAAGGGAAACCTTAAATTTCATTATCAATTCGCATCACAATTTGTTTTTATTAATTCACCGGTTCATTTGTTAATTAACAGAAATGAAATAATACATTTCTATATATTTTTGTCGTTGAAGTGTTCAAGGTAAATCATTAAAAAAAAAAAAAAAAAAAAAAAAAAAA
>NW_027343499.1:17024-18112 GCF_012295235.1 Primulina huaijiensis
TGCTCACCTCTTGGGTGAGCTTTCGTGAGCGACAGCCCATGTGGTTGTGTACACTTGGAATTTGTTTATTTTTTTTAAATTTTTTAACTTCATGTGTGGCCTGTGATATATTAAAGGCTACCAGCCTGGAATTTGTGTTTTGATTTTTTTAAATTGAATAATTTTGTGTGTGTGGGCCTGCGATTTAATTGAAAATTAAATTTCCATCTTCTTCCAAATATTTACAGGTGAATATCGTGCATCATTCTCCGACCAACTGAAACAGAAAATCACCCCAGATCTACGTAGATTCACCGAACTGCCTGCACAACAGTCCTAGCGTGGCCAAAGAAAGTCCTCGACACCACCGTGCTCGGATAATCCCCAGACAATCCTCGCCAGCACCTTACCGCCCGCAAAGATTTTCGAGCACCACCCCACATCTGCCTAGCGCCACTGTAGATGAAATGGATCAATATAGTGGAGATGAACAATCGTACATCCCCCAAGTCGGTGATGATCAGAAACCCCAGATTGGTATGAGATTCGATTCGTTAGAGGATGCATTCTCATTCTACAACCAATATGCCCGAAAATCCGGTTTTAGCGCGAGAATGAGTAATAGCAAGAAAAGTAAGAAAACGAACGAAATTATATGGAAGAAATTTGTATGCTTTAAAGAAGGGCATACAGATGATATTCGATGGAGCAAACAGACAAAAATTGATCAACCAAGAAAAGAAAGAGCCCGTGGTGAGACTAGAACCGGATGTTTGTCCAAGATTTCAGTTGTGAAGGAACAAACAGGTCCAGGTTGGGTTGTCAGTACCTTCATTGAAAGTCATAATCATCCATTATCGACTCCGTCGAAGGTGCATTTGTTACGCTCGCATCGTGGTATTTCTGCATCAAAAAAAATGTTGAGTCAACAATTTGCAGAAGCCAATGTGCCAACTTGTCAACAAATGAGATTATTTGAGATAGAGTCTGGAGAGCCTGAACAGGTAGGTTTCATAGAAAGAGATACGAGAAACTATGAGAAAAGTGTTAGGAATGAGCATAAAGGTATTGATGCAGAAACATTGGTCGATTTCTTCGAATCTGAGAAA
>NW_027343500.1:0-437 GCF_012295235.1 Primulina huaijiensis
AAATCACCCCAAAATCGCCTAAACTTCTTGCCCCTGCCGCCATGTTGCCGCCGCCGGTTTCCGGCCGGTTCACCCCCTCATCGGAGTCGCCTCACCTTGATGAACATCATATCCAAAAATCAGCCTTATCGGATAATGTTTGCCCGTCCAAATCGCTTCTTGAAATTCCGCATTTTCCGGTCAACTTTTCGTCGCCGTCATCCACCGCTCCGATCGGTTCCGTTCATACATCCAAAGATTCGTCTCTTCAAGGCGATGCTTGTGCTAAAATTTCAGCTCGATCGGAGTTGATTTGCTCCGTCGATTTAAGCTCCAAAGTCCCGCCTGTACTGTTCACGGCGACTCCACCCACGATTTTGTCCACGCCGGACGATTCCGGCAACCTCTGTTCAATCGGGACCCCGATCTGGAAAGCCCATGACCAGACGATTCCAATT
>NW_027343501.1:0-3166 GCF_012295235.1 Primulina huaijiensis
GAAATTTTGTGTGTGTGTGTGTTAGTGGTGTGTGTGCGTGAGTTTTAAAGTAAATTAGGGGAATGATTTGCTAATCACTTAATTAACAATGCTAATTAAGGTGCTAATTTGAATATTAATAAAATGTTAATTCTCACTACTAAGCAAAGTCCCCTAATTAAAATAAGGCACACAATTGGTAAACTTTAAATGTTTTAAAATTCTAAAACAACTAAATAAATAATTTAGGTTTTAAAATGCTAAAACTTAATAAGTTATTTAAAATGCCCTATTCTTGACTTAAAATAAAAATACCACATTTAAAAATTGCCAAAATCGTCGCCGGTCTCTTTTCCTCGATCTCGCATTGAATAATCGTCTGGAACATGAAACTCGAAAAATATTTTAACATGCATCACATAAACATAAATAATTTAAAATAATGCATTTAAATAATTCATGCACCACTAAGACTCATTTTAAATTTAAATAAATGGCTTAATAATTAATTAAATGCAGGGTTTTACGTGTACTGAATTTTGGGCTCTACAGTTCTTCCCCCACTTATATAAATTTCGTTCTCGAAATTAAATCTTACCAAACAACTATGGATAGCGATTCCTCATATCTGCCTCGGTCTCCCAAGTGGCCTCCTCCACTGATTGATTTAGCCACCGGACTTTGACCAGCTTGGTCACCTTGTTCCGAAGTCTCCGTTCCTGTCTGTCTAGGATTTGGATAGGTCTTTCCTCATAAGACAGGTTTGGAGTCAGCTGCAACGGCTCATAGCTCAGAACATGAGAAGGATTAGCTAGGTACTTCCTGAGCATCGAGACATGGAACACATTGTGTACACCAGCCAGATTCGGCGGTAATGCTACACGATAAGCTAGTGTCCCAACTTTGTCAAGAATCTCAAACGGTCCAATAAACCTCGGATTGAGCTTGCCTCTTTTCCCAAATCTCATAACACCCTTCATAGGTGCTATCTTTACAAAGACGTGATCGCCTACGGCAAACTCGAGATCTCTCCTCCTCTTGTAAGCATAGCTCTTTTGGCGACTCTGGGCAGTCTTCATCCTTTCTCGAATCTTGACCACCACATCTGCAGTCTGCTGGACAATCTCTGGACCAAGTTATGCTCTCTCATCGACTTCATCCCAATGAATCGGCGATCTGCACTTCCTTCCATACAATGCCTCATAGGGAGCCATACCTATAAAAGATTGGAAGCTGTTGTTGTAGGTAAACTCCACTAGAGGTAGCTTAGATTCTCAAGTCCCATGGAAATTTATTATACAAGCTCGCAATAGATCCTCCAAGATCTGAATCACTCGCTCAGACTGGCCATCTGTCTGCGGGTGAAAAGCTGTACTGAATAGCAACTTTGTCCCTATGGCTGCATATAGGCACTTCCAGAATGACGATGTGAATCTCGGGTCCCTGTCGGACACGATGGAAACTGGGATCCCATGCAATCGAACGATCTCCGTGATATAAAGCTCCGTATACTGCGTCATGGAGAAAGTCGTCTTCACTGGCAAGAAACGCGCTGACTTAGTAAGTCGATCCACTATGACCCAAATGGCATTAAAGCCTTTGACTGACTTTGGTAAACCAACGACGAAGTCCATGGTAATATTCTCTCATTTCCACTCAGGGATAGGAAGTGGCTTGAGCATTCCTGCGGGCCTCTGATGTTCCGCCTTCACCTGTTGGCAAGTGAGACATTCTGATACGCAACGACGGACGTCTCTGTTCATGCCTGGCCACCAATACAGAACCTGCAAATCCTTATACATCTTGGTACCTCCTGGATGAATAGAATACGGAGATACATGTGCCTCTGACAAGATATCTTCTCTGATCGAATCAACACTAGGTACCCACATTCTACCTCTGTACCTCACGATACCATCAGATACTGTGTAGAGTACACTGCCCTTGGCTTCATCCTTCAGTCTCCATTTCTGCAACTGCTCATCTGAAGGTTGTCCCCTACGGATTCAGTCTAGCAAATTGGATTTGACTGTCAGATTAGACAGCCTCGGAGCTCTGCCCTTGCGATAAACCTCTAGCCCAAACCTCTGAATCTCAGACTGAAGAGGTCTCTGTACTGATATCTGCGCTATGGCTGCATCTTTTCGGCTCAAGGCATCTGCCACAACGTTAGCTTTCCCTGATGGTAGCTAATTTCACAATCATAGTCTTTTACAAATTCCAACCATCGCCTCTGTCTCATATTCAGCTCATTCTGTGTGAAGAAATACTTGAGACTCTTGTGATCAGTGAATATCTGGCATTTCTCGCCATACAAGTAGTGTCTCCAAATCTTCAACGCAAAGACTATTGCGGCTAATTCAAGATCGTGAGTCGGGTAGTTCTTCTCATGCACTTTCAACTGCCTTGAAGCATAAGCTATCACTCTACCATGCTGCATCAAATCTGCGCCTAATCCGAGCTTAGATGCATCGGTGTATAACACGAAGTTCCCTTGGCCTGATGGCATGGCTAACACCAGCNGTCAATACCACTGCTAGACACTATATGCCCCAAAAACGCTACCTTCTCCAACCAGAATTCACACTTACTGAATTTCGCAAATAACTTGCGACTCTGCAGGGTCTGTAAAACAATTCTTAAGTGCCGACTATGCTCCTCCTGGTTCTTCGAGTAAATAAGAATATCTTCAATGAACACTATGACGAATTGACCGAGGTAAGGCTGAAATACCCGGTTCATGAGGTCCATGAAAATCGCTGGAGCATTCGTCAGCCCAAACGGCATCACTAAGAACTCGTAATGCCCATACCTGGTCCTGAAGGCTGTCTTGTGAACATCTACATCTTTCACCTTCAGGTAGTGATATCCTGATCGAAGATCTATCTTAGAGAACACTGAAGCTCCCTACAACTGATCGAACAAGTCCTCGATCCTTGGTAATGGATATTTATTTTTGATCGTTACCTTGTTCAATTCTCGGTAATCGATACACAACCTCATGCTCCCATCCTTCTTCTTTACAAAAAGCACTGGCGCGCCCCATGGCGAGAAACTAGGGCGAATAAATTCCTTGTCCAGAAGCTCCTTAATCTGCTGTTTGAGTTCTAGCATCTCAGCTGGAGCTAATCGGTACGGTGCTTTAGAGATTGGCACAGTGCCTGGCATAAGATCAATTGCAAACTCC
>NW_027343502.1:0-217 GCF_012295235.1 Primulina huaijiensis
AAACTCCTTAAAATGTCCCAAAACATTTTAAAAGTATTCCTAGATATAAATTCGAGCCTAAAACAAAACTTAACCGACTCGTTTAAGAACTTGGATCGGGGTCCTGATTTTAACCCGAATCGACCCGAAAATTAACAAAACTTTTCTCAACTTTTTACCACACCTAAATGAAATCCTAAAGGCTCTAAAACCAACCGAATCAGACCACTAAGCCTCT
>NW_027343503.1:0-254 GCF_012295235.1 Primulina huaijiensis
TACCGCTTCTTGTCATCAGCAAGCGGTACAGCCGCGCCTATAATCAAGATTCATTCGGTGTTATTCGATTAATAGTGAATTCCCTAGAAAATCTAAACCATGAAGTTTCTCGATCTTTCTAGATAATCACGAATCTTCCGCTATATTCTTTAACGTATCTGACTATTTTGGGCGGTTGGTTTTCCTTTTTTATTTTCTCGTACAAGATAGTTTTGCTTCATCGAGCACTAAAATTTTGTATCATAGCACTAGAT
>NW_027343504.1:0-781 GCF_012295235.1 Primulina huaijiensis
TGTTCAGCCTTTATCATTTGACAAGATAGGCATTGTGAAATGAAACCTGCAATATCTCGTTTCATTCCTTTCCACCATAAGTGTTTTTTAATCTCTTGGTAAATCTTAGATCCTCCTGGATGAATGCTGGTCCGAGACTGATGTGATTTTTCCATTATTTCCTTTTTCATTGAGCTAGGCACACAAATACGGTCATGATAGCATAATATTCCTTGTGAATTGGTGACGAAATTGGTGTCAGTACGGAGTTTTGAAACTTCTTGGTCCAATTCTTGATTTTGCTTAATTCTGGTATGAAATTCAGGTTTAATTCTCAATCCGGCCAAGTGCCCACAAGAATGGATGTGTACACATTCTCTTACTTCTTTCACTTCCAAACAAGCCATGCTAATCTTTCTACTTAAAGCATCAGCCACTACATTAGCTTTACCTGATTGATAAAGAATTGAACAATCGTAATCTTCCAAAAATTCAATCCATCTTCTTTGTCTCATGTTCAACTCTTTTTGAGTAAATAAATACTTCAAGCTTTTGCGGTATGTATAAATATCAAAAGTGGAACCGTACAAATAGTGTCTCCATTTTGCTAATGCAAACACTATTGCTCCTAATTCCAGATCATGAGTGGGATAATTTAACTCGTGATTCTTTAATTTTCTAGAGGCATATGCAATAACTTTATCGTTTTGCATTAATACACATCCAAAGCCTTCTTTTGAGGCATCTGTGTAAACCGCAAATCCTTCTGTTCCTTCTGGTAAAGCTAATACAGGTGCACTAG
>NW_027343506.1:0-471 GCF_012295235.1 Primulina huaijiensis
TCTCCTTTGTCTTTATCATTTTCGGCAATGAACGGAACAAACACAGATCCTTCTTCAAATTTCAAGGTATATTCAGCAACAGACAAGGAATCTTGCCTCAATTCAAGAAACTCTTTCACTTTCTTAGCTTTCACTTCTCTTGAAAAATACTTGGCATAAAATAACTCCTTGAATTCCTCCCACTTTACCTGACGGACATTAACAGTCACTTTAGTAGCTTCCCACCAGATGCGGGCAGCTTTCACTAGCATAAACACAGTACAGCTCACTCTATCTCGATCAGTAAACTTCAGATAGTCAAATATAGCCTCCAATGATTTAATCCATTCAAGAGCTACGAGTGGATCAGCACCACCGAAAAATTCAGGAGGGTTCATTCGCCTGAATAATTCATAAGATCCCCCTTCGGCGCTTTCCACTCTACCATGCTCTCTTTCTTGACCATGACCCTGAGTTGGTTTGTGAATGCTC
>NW_027343507.1:0-415 GCF_012295235.1 Primulina huaijiensis
CAACAACACATGAATCTTAAACAAGACATATCAAATAAAAATAAAAAAAGAAGAACTTAGAACAAGAGTGTGGAGTGCAGGTTATTTCTCTCCAAAGTGTGCAAGAAATCTCCTAAGAATGATGAATTTGAGCTTTGAACTTCTTTTTAGCCTCCTCTCCTCTCCTTTGCTCCCTTCCTACCCTAGATAGTAAATAATAGAAGCCTTTTATAGTCCTAGGCAAGTCTTTGCACGCAAAACACAAAAGTCCTCAACTCCCATGCGCAGGACACCAAAAATCAGCATTTTCCGGACTTTGTCTGTCAACGACCGCGGGTGCGCTATAACACAGACCGCGGGTGCGGTCTTGTTTCGGGGAAACTTTAATCTTCAAGCTACGAAGACCGCGGGTGCGGTACTGCTTCGGCAGAAATTT
>NW_027343508.1:0-763 GCF_012295235.1 Primulina huaijiensis
CCAAAGTTAAGCGTGCTTGACTTGGGGCAATTCTAAGATGGGTGATCTCCTGGGAAGTTTCCTAGGATGCGTGTGAGTGAGGACATAAGCACGCTGGAAATACTCGTCTTGGTACAGTGAGGACAATCGTCGAAATTGGGGCGTTTCAGTTTAGCGCCTAGGCGCTATAGCATGACTTTTAAACCACTATTTTAGGCTCGTGTCTTCTATGTTTTGGAAAATGTTCATACATCATTTTAGGATTTGTTTCGGGAGTTGACGTCATGGTTTAGTACAATGATTAGAAGATGTCAAGTCCCGAGCGATTTAGAACGTCATAAGAAAATTGTCATTTTGGGTGGTGAGAACGATTTTTATGTCTAAGTATGGAAATTAAGTGCTTGAAATCTTGTTAGTATGTGCAGCAATGGCCCCAAGCGAGATCCAGCGAATTCTTCAACGCCAAGTAACTATGTTCGACGTGTAAAAAAATATTTTCAAGTTTTGAGGTATGCTAAATGTCTTGTGACCAAATTATGTATGGGGTTGGAAAGCGGTAAAGCATGACCAAGGACCAACCCACCCCGTTAAAGCATGAACGAGTTTAGATCAGGATTGGAAAGCGTTAAATCATGAAAGGGGACCAATCCGCCCGTTAAAGCATGAACGGGGATCTCACGTATGTGGCAGTGGATTTTTCCCTGTCAGCCCAGTACTATGGTTTAGTCTGATAAGGCGTTTTTATGTATGGGTCACTTGCTTTGAAACATGCATCTACGCAAAA
>NW_027343509.1:0-370 GCF_012295235.1 Primulina huaijiensis
AATGATTTTTATTGCATGAGTATTTAAATTTAATTATTTTACGTACTAGTTTAACTTTATTCTTTCAGTTATTTCAGTGAGGCCGGACTGGAGTTGGAGTTTTGAGATAGAATTTAAGATTTAGAAATCATCCCCAAAGTTTATTCTAGCTAGCTAGTAAGTTAATTTAAGTTAAAAGGAGGTTTAGAGAATTATTTAAGCAACTTGAGGTGAGTAGGAAAATAAATTCATTTAAGTTCCATAATTAAGGGGTTAATTCACTAAATTATTTAAAAGATAGATAAGGCTTTAAAGAATTAAAATTTACTAGTTCAACAACAATTCTCCTTCATTTTTATTGCTAAAATTCGGCCACCCTTAATGACTAGAC
>NW_027343510.1:0-4051 GCF_012295235.1 Primulina huaijiensis
AAGATTAATTGTCTGCTGCAGTGACTGAGCCCTTTCATCTTCCTTCACCCTGCGCTATAAATAGAAGTGGCTCAGTTAGTATATAACACATCAGTTACGAATATTCAGCAGATAATATGGCAGGTGCAAGTAGCTCAAGACTTCCGGATATGGCTGAAGAGTTTATGACCGCGGCTCAGGAGAAACAAAAAGTCGATATAGAGGACGAAGTTTTTCAGAAAATTCTTCGTTTTTGGGACGAGCTGCAGGGACTTCAGTTCCTCTATGAGTGTGGAGAGGCGAACACTTGTAGATTTTTGGCGAAGCTGAACAAATATAGAGAGCGTTTGCACGTCGCCGAGACGGTGAACCTCTTTGAGGATAGTTATCTCTAGCAGCTGATGCTCTACAAGGAGAGGACTATTCTGGAGCGAATAGCTGTTTCTGATAGTTTTCTGAAGACTACAACTGGCGAAGTATCCGGTTGGATGAAAAAATGGAGAGCTTTTGTTGAGGAAGAATACTTTTATGTAATCCGCAAGAATTTCTTTAAATGAAGATTTATTTTATTTCAGTGTTGTCTTTTATTTTTCTGCAATGGTTATTCTCATAAAAAAATGACTAACTGAATCATAATAACAAACTGACAAGCTAACATCAGTTAAGAATAGTACAAATATATCAACAACAGAGATATATGGAAGGAGAACTAATTAAGATAAGTTTATTAAACCAAGTATGTTGCGAAAGTGAGAAAACTTAGTCTCGGGTAGTGGTTTGGTGAAGATATCCGCTGCTTGCTGCTTAGTTGAGACGTATTCCAGCCTGATGTCCTTCTTCAGGGCATGATCTCTGATGAAGTGATGCTTGACATCGATGTGCTTGGTCCTTGAGTGAAGAACTGGATTATACGTGATAGCGATTGTGCTTGTATTATCACAAAATATAGGCGATTCCTTGGCGATAACTCCATAGCCTTTCAGTTGTTGCTGAATCCAGAGCAGTTGAGCGCAGCAACTTCCAGTAGCAAGATATTCTGCTTCAGTCGTGGAAGTAGCTATGGATGTTTGCTTCTTGCTGAACCAAGAGATCAGTCTGTCTCCTAGAAACTGACATGATCCACTTGTACTTTTTCGATCAAGCTTACATCCTGCATAATCTACTTCTGAATATCCAACTAAATTGAAAGATGAGTCTTTAGAATACCATAGCCAAACATTTTGTGTGCCCTTAAGATATTTTAAAATCCTTTTGGCGGCTGAGAAATGTGATTTCTTAGGATTTGCTTGAAATCGAGCACACATGCATACAGCAAATACAATATCAGGACGACTAGCAGTTAGGTACAATAATGAACCTATTAAACCTCTGTATAATGTCGCCTCAACTGATATTNCGCGGAGATAGTCCTTCATTTAAATCCCTACGAACGGCTCTTCTCCTTTGATCGTCTAATTGGGTCCACGATCAGAAACTGAATTCCTTGTTTGGATTGCACTAGTAATTCCAAACAATTCTTGTGTTGAGTTTTAATCTCCGAATTTCCAAAAGAGGGAAATGGTGCCACAACGGAGGTGCGGCGATGGAAGAAAGCACTTGGCCGAAATCCTTATTCAAATTTTTTTCTCGATGGCCGTGAGTGATGATTCTAAATCATGATTTTGTTATAATTAATGATTCTTAATCAATAATCAAACAATTAATCAAGCAAATCTAATTGGCTTTTGTGGCCAAAAAACAAAAATTCCTCCAACATTCTTGAAAAGTGGCCGTGGGTTTTTCCATCAAGGAAGGGAATATTTTTGTTTACTTTGTTTGCAAAAATTAGGGTGTAAATTATTATTCCTATTGGTTTATATATAGAGTGAGACTCCTAATCCAATTAGGAGTCCCTCTTCAACAAGGACTCTAATAATTTCATTATATTAAAACTCTCATATATATAATTAATATATAATGTATTTATTAACTTTTAATAATACATGATATAATAATATCATAGACACATATTTTATATCACCATATAAAATATATACATGTATATGTGTATTAAATTAAATAACCATTGAACTAACTCCTTAGTTAATTTAATTCTAGACTCCTCTAAAATATTTATGAGAATTTATGCATGTTAGTAGTCACCACTACTAGCACAATCATTTCATTAGTAAATTCTAAATTTACCAAAAAAAATGATTCCGAACTCATTATAACCCAGATCGACGATCCGGAAGAACCGATGTACCAAGGTTACAAAACTTGTTCATATAATGAAATTCGAAAATTTCGAAGATCAAAATTTTCACTTACCGTATTGGGCAGCTGTCAGTTTTAGTGAACTCTTTCACAAAACAGACAGTTCCACTCTCCTTCCTTATTTAGCATTCTTGCTAATTTCCATTTTTTCATCCTATGGAACCAGCTCATAAACTCCTTTATAAGCTTCCTCTTTGATCTCTATCAAACTATAGTCGCCAAATTCCAACTCCTTGAAATTTGACTATCTCAATGGGAACAAAGAATCCGATACTTGTGTGACCCTCAATAGTTCAGGGATACTGCTAGCCGTGGGTTCACATCTCATGTGATTCAGAATAACATTTATTCTTATTCAGGTTTGCCCTAGTTAACCCCATTCTTTTCATCAACTCCTTGATCAATAATGTCAGAACTCATTTCTGATTGCGTCCATCGGATCATGGTAAGAGCGTTTAGTAGCATCGCCCCATGATCCCCTAGGTATCACTGACAGTGCCTGCAAGAACCTTTAATCATGGTTAGCGTACAGTACGATCCCTTCAACACATATATCCCGATCGAATCTGCAACCATTGGTATATCGACAGTTGCTTATGAATTCGATAACGATGCGATTTATCTTTGAGTACTAATAGTGGCATTGTATGTGCAACTAAGAAAACACCTTTTTCTAAAGCACATTTCTTTCTATGGCCAGAGACTCCTTGCACTATTAACTCATCAGATCACATAGGATATTTTCACCCGTAGGCAATCGGTGAATCCCTGACTACAATGAATTTGCTCCTACGTAGTTCGAAACTACACCCAACTTCGACACCTGATGACCCTCGATGGAGTCGGTAAACGGATCAAAGTGCATGCTAGTACGTATAACCCCTACATTGGCTCGGGTCAAAGGACTAATGTTGTACAACTATAACTGCGGACTATTCTACACGATAAGTGAGAACCACTTGGACAGTCCGAGGGAGGTTGTTCAGTGCATCATCATATGATCACCCATTTGTATGAATGGACATCTCCATGCCCTTGCCAATGAAACATGGTGTTTACCTCATAGATGCTAGTCTCGAGCTCGAGCGAACTTTATCCTTGTTTTAAGCGGCTGATTCGACTAGAACATGTTTAGAATATACAGCACACTTCCTAATGAGTTTCATGATCTTACGTTGCGACGCAGACCTCATGGTACCAATTGTATATTCAAGTACTTTATCTATGCAGCTTGCATTGGTATACAGATAAAATATGATGACATAATCGAATAAAATCGTAAAATATTATTAAATTAAAGATCATTTTACATTAGAGTCAATAAAACCGGAGCCACAAGTTGGCTTTCCAGGCACCTACTCTAATATAGTTACCAACTAATACAGCTCCAACTGAAACTGAAAACATTCAGTTGCCATCAGAAACACTCGCTGATATGGAAGCATCAAACACTGAACTCAGATGGAAGAAATCACATCCTCCAGAATTGGTGATAGGTAATCCATCTGACCCGGTAAGAACAAGAAATCAAATGTTTAATTTTTTCATTCATTCTGCTTTTGTCTCACAACTGGAACCAAAGAAGACTGACGAAGCTCTTGCTGGTCCTAACTGGATAAATGCAATGCAAGAGGAGCTAAATCAATTTACCCATAACAATGTCTTGAACTTAGTTCCAAGACCAGTTTGTAAAACAATTATAGGTACAAAGTGGGTATTCAGAAATAAACGGAACGAAGATGGTTCAGTTGCACGCAACAAAGCAAGATTTGTAGCACAAAGATATAGGCATGAAGAAGGAATTGACTATGATGAA
>NW_027343511.1:0-463 GCF_012295235.1 Primulina huaijiensis
GAAAATACTGAAAAATAAATCATGTTCTTCATGCATCCAATAATTCAAACATTAATATGATATGATGGATGAGAAAAAGAGATGTATGGCGTGCCTTTGCGTTTAATACGCACGAAATAACGTTGACGATGAAAAACGGAAACCTTGGCTTCTTTCCCCTTGGCACCTTCGAATTTCCCCTTCAAAAGTTGTGTGTGAGTGCTGCGTGTGGTTTTGAGAGTGTTTCTGAATTTTTGGAGTGGTTGCCGTGAGAATGAGTTGCATGGGTAGGGTTTTAAGTGCTTTATATCTATTAAATACACTAATTAAATTACTAACTAGGCCTTAGGCCTATTAAGCCAATTAAATTAAGCCCATTAGTCTAATTAGGTTTTAAATAAAATATTAAAAAAGTTTTGGTAAAAATAAATTTTTGAAATTATTAGCCGGATTGCTAAAAAGTTCGTATTTTATTTGAAAAACC
>NW_027343512.1:0-583 GCF_012295235.1 Primulina huaijiensis
AGGCAATGTCCTCAAATCGGTATACCTGAATAAGATCTTGGTAATGAACTGCTTCTTCAATATCCGGAGTTGGATCAAAGCGTTTAATACCTCTTTTTTCATTTTCTGGACAGTTAGTCGAGATATGTCCTCTTGCTCCACATGTCCAGCAATTACAGTCCTTAAAACTTTCATTAGCTCGTGTATGAGCCCTTCTGAAAGTTTTCTTTGTAGGTGTTCTTCCTGTTCTTCGAGATGTACTCGATGCTTGGGAAGATGTCCTACTCCTTGATGGTCCGCTTCTTTGTCCAGATTTATAAGATCTGACTTTTTGTCTAGACCATACTGTTTTTGGTTTCCAAGAACTTTTTCCACTTCTAGCATAAGGATGAGTCCTAAAATTTTTCCTTTTATGCTTTTGTGGTTTACTTCTAATAATTGTTGGAAGATCATTTTCCTTACAACACAAAGGAGTACGTTTGTTAATACCCCTTAATCGTTTGTAATTCTTTTGTAATGCTGCCAACATTCCGCCAATTTTCCTTTAAGGAAAGAAGCACTTCGTGCCAATGTATCTGGATTTCCAGGTACATATTCCCTTATT
>NW_027343513.1:0-664 GCF_012295235.1 Primulina huaijiensis
CCGAAAATCCTAAAAAAAAAATCACCAAAAATTTCAGAAATTGACAAAGAACGATATACTAAAAATATAGATCTGAAAAAAGGAACGAAAGGATAACAGATCTGATAATAGACGAGATAATAACGTGATAAACTTACTTGAATTCAATGAACCTAAGCTCTGATACCAAATGATACGAATCCTTGTACGCAAGAATAGCAAACACGATTATTTTAGAACCGCGCCCTTAATTCAATAACGAACAAGGAATCAATGTTGTCCTGATCTTTTGAATTAAGTATATTGTTGTGATAGTCACCTCTAAGTTATAAAAACTTAGCAACAAACAATCACGATTAAAACAATTGATAAACAGACGAACCTTCAAAGAACGTATTGTTGACAATCCGTATGAAATCAATCGACAAACGCCACAAGAACGAATCTTGATAAGTTTGATTTTTGATGAACACAAAGCGAAGCTTTGAAAAAGTTTGAGGGAAAAATCTCGAAGTTTGATAAACTCAATAATAATAATGTGTCTTGTGTGTAAAATTTCGTCCATAATATTGTGTACAATCAAATTACCAAGATCAATTAAACTCTAACTAGGAAACTAAAGATTTTCTCGCATCTGACCCGCGCTCGGGCGGTAGGGTATTACCGCTCGAGCGCCGAGGGTTCT
>NW_027343514.1:0-384 GCF_012295235.1 Primulina huaijiensis
CCGTTTGGGGTTTTCTGGAGTCATTTCTAATCTCTCCGGTCATATATGGGTTTTTTTTGCTGCTGATGTGAAGGTGGAGTGTGTTTTTGATCATGCTCAGTTCCTCCATCTCAGAGTCTCTGCTTCTTTCTTGCCGACAGAGATATTTTGTTCTTTTGTCTATGCTAGTTGTGATTATGTTCAGCGTAGGGATCTTTGGGCTTCTTTGCTTTTGGTTAAGCCTGTTTTGGGTCCCTGGCTGGTTGGTGGCGACTTTAATGTCGTCAGGGATGCGTCTGAGTGCTTGGGCTCCCGTGGTGGTCGGTTGCTACCTATGGAGGAATTCAACACTTTCATTACAGATTCTGGCATGATCGATGCTGGTTTTGAGGGGTCTTCGTTCAC
>NW_027343515.1:0-610 GCF_012295235.1 Primulina huaijiensis
AAGATCATGAACCAAAATCTTTTGGTGAATGTAAAAATCGGCAAGGTTGGATAAAATGGAAAGATGTCATCCATGTTGAATTAGATTCGCTAAATAAACGTAATGTTTTTGGACCTATAGTCCTTACACATGAAGGTGTAAAACCTGTTGGATACAAATGGGTTTTTATTCGAAAGAGAAATGAGAAAAATGAAATTGTAAGATATAAAGTTCGACTTGTTGCACAAGATTTTTCTCAAAGGCCTGGAATTGGTTATGTAGAAACGTATTCTCCCTTGATGGATGCAATTACGTTTCGGTATTTGATTAGCTTGGCGGTATCTGAAAATTTAGAAATGCATCTTATGGATGTTGTTACAGCCTACTTATATGGATCACTTGATAGTAATATATATATGAAAATCCCTTAAGGATTTAAGATGCCTGAAGCACAAAGTTCAAAACCTAGAGAATGTTATTCTGTGAAATTACAAATATCATTACATGGGTTAAAGCAATCCGGCCGAATGTGGTATAATCGGCTAAGTGATCACTTGATGAAAAGGGATATGTATATAATGCAATTCGCCCTTGTGTTTTCATTAAGAAAACAACATCCGGATGCGTAATT
>NW_027343516.1:0-337 GCF_012295235.1 Primulina huaijiensis
CTACCAAAGGATGTAAGTATTATTATGTTTTTGCTTGGTTTGGAAGTAGAATGTTGGGAAAATTAGATTTTGAGCTATATGATATGTTCTTAATGTGTTGAGATACGTAGAATCGAAACCGGATCGAAGAAATGAGATCGTATGAGATTGTTATGCATTTCAGCATATTTGTGGTTGGGATTATACAGATTTTGTGACTTGTATATGATATTGGTTGATGAGGATGAATTATGGTTATTGATTATTGATGTTTGAGTTGACCGGTATCGCGAGATTGCGCCGTTATGCCGTTGAAATATACTGAGATTGAATATTGACCCATATGTGTGTTCCTTTG
>NW_027343517.1:0-25352 GCF_012295235.1 Primulina huaijiensis
TTTAATGAAGAAATAAAGAACAAATATAGAGAGAAATATTGTGAAGTCAAAGGTTTGTTCATAGAATGAGGGATATCTCAATTCATTACAATGCACCCCTATTTATAGCCAAATTTGGGGAGACAACCACAAATAAAATATTATTTTTTTACACATAAGTCTTCATTGGTGCTCCAAGAAATTATATTTTAATACACATCACTTTTGAAAATCTTCCTATCCGAATTTTCTTTTCCACATAAAATAAAACATGTAGATAATTGAGTTGTTTGAATCGTGGTATTTTGTTTTAACCATTAGACCAAGTAATTTGAGAGATATGATCAAAATGCTAGAGCATGGTAAAACTGTCACTCCTTCGATAACTTTATTTGTTGCTTAATTTGATCCCAATTGTGAAAATATTTTTATCTCATGCTTGTCACAAATGTTGTAGATATTATCATCAACTTTCTACAGGTCCAAGAATCATCTTAATCCCATTTGCAACGCCAAGGTTATTCTTGTTTTATCGAACCTGTAAAAATAGTAAAAACTTATAATTACGCAACAACTTATATTTTATACAATTTATTATAAAACATATAATATTTAAACATTTAATAAAACAAAAACTATAAATTTATATTATAAAACATTTAATTAATATACAATTTTTTTTATCTTTATCAACGAGATGAGAGATATGACCAAAATACCGCAACTACTCGTACCCAACTGATTGTTGTTTTCTCGCAATCAGTTCTGTAATTCAGCGATAAGTTAGACCTTGATAATATCGGAATTTGCCCAACTGACGTGAAATACGACTTGTTTCAAATTGAGTTTTCTGATCAGTATAGTTGGCGGATGGATTGTCATTTGAATTATCCACCTAAGAGATATTATCAAAATACTAAAAATTGTCAGAAATTTAGTTTGTGCAGAATTCAGTTTCAGTTTGCTTCTTGTGTTAATAACTTCACAATTGAGTAAATATGTTAGAAATACAATAACAAGTTTTGTTAACATCAAAATCAAGATTGCGAACATGAAATGTTCCAACACAAGGGTATCATCAAATTACTTTGGCCAAGGAATATCAGAGCGAAGTCAGCTTTGTCGCATCCACTGGAACGCACTGCTATGTTGCTATATCATTCAGAATCAAGAATGTCGGGGCCACCAATCGAAGGCTCATGGATCGGGTATTTAAAAAACAGACCATGAAGAATATTGAAGTATATCATGTGGACAATATTTTGATCAAAACTAAGACAACAAAATCATTTTATAGCCGACTTGGAACAGAATTTCCAGGCACTTCATGAATACAGATTGAAGCTAAACCCAAGAAAGTCTACAGTGGGGGTACATACTGGAAAATTCTTGGGTTACATTGTCACAACGAGAGGAATCAAGGCCAACCTAGAGAAGGTGCAAGCCTTGGATTCGATAGGCTCTCCCCACAATATTCAGGAAGCCCAAAGGTTAATGGGAAGTATAGCTACCCTAACATGATTCATAGCCAGGTCGGCTGATCGAAGATTCCATT
Source organism: Primulina huaijiensis (assembly GCF_012295235.1). Classification (NCBI taxonomy): domain Eukaryota; kingdom Viridiplantae; phylum Streptophyta; class Magnoliopsida; order Lamiales; family Gesneriaceae; genus Primulina; species Primulina huaijiensis. The sequence continues at coordinate 1,535 of NW_027343517.1, forward strand.
TCTTTAAATTGCTCCGCAAGACAACAATTTTGAATGGAATGAGCAGTGCTAGGGATCATTTCAAGAACTAAAAGCATACTTGAAAGAACTATCAGCCATCAACAAACCAGTTCAGGGTTAAGGCTTGCTTGTCTACTTATTATTAGCACCTCGGGTTGTCAGCTTAGTCCTTGTCCGAAAAAAAAGAACAACTCATCAGGCAATATATTTTTTCAGCCACGCTTTGAAGTGGTCGGAGCTCAATTATAGCACTAAGAAAAATTTATCTCTGGCTTTGATCATTACGGCAAGAAAGTTAAGGCTTTAATTTTTGTAACATCCCTTCACAGTTTTCACCAACAGCTCTCTAGGAAGGATTGCAACCCAGTCGGACGCTTAGGATATATTGATCAAATGGACAAAATTCAACGAATAAAATATTAAATATGAGTCCACAACAATAAAAGAAAAAGCCCTAGCTGATTTTCTGGCAAAAACGGTGCAACTAGAACAAGAGGAAAAATGAAAGAATTTTGTGGATGGATCTTCTTGTCAGACAGGAAGTGAAGTTGGCATTGTGATCATCTCTCCATGGGGAGATAAAGCAAGGATTTCAGTTAGATTGGATTTCAGAGCCTCAAACAATGAGGTCGAGTATGAAACACTTCGATTAGGGATCAAAGTAGTCCACAATCTACGAATTTCTCAAGATATTCTATATTCGGACTCCCACTAGGATATACAACAAAGCAACAGGAAGTTTGATGTAAAGAACGATAAAATGATCAAGTGTGCTCCAGCACTTGATGAAGCCAAAGAGGAATTTTCCTAACTCATTCTGGAGTTGATACCTCGCACGGATAATGAGAAGACAGATCGGTTGTCCTATTGGCCAGCTCTCTTGTCCGACCCATCGAGCCCCCGACCTAATGGGCCAAGAATTGTTTCTCAAATAGAACACTCGGATACATGTAGTAGAGATACCCGAGTGGTTTGGAGGTATTACATCTACCAATACTTGAAATATGGAAAACTTCCACAAGAAGAAAAGAAAGCCCGAGAAATCAAAAGAAGAGCTCTCCTATTCATAATAATTGGTGACATCCTATACAAGAGGTATTTCTCTCAACCCCTTCTAAAAGCCTAGGGGAATAGGAGGTCAATTATGTTCTCCGAGAAATACAAAAAAGGTGCTGCGGAAATCATCTTGGAAGTATGGCTCTTGCCCAGAAAGCTCTTCGAGCTGAGTTCTTTTGGTCGACACTCCAGATGGACGACTAAGCTCTGGTTAAATCATGTCATAATTTTCAGAAACACGCAAGGCTTCCGAAAAGGCAGACGAAATTCATGAAAGTTGTCATTACATTGTGCCCCTTCGACCAGTGAGGAATGGACATCCTCGGACCCTTCACATTCAGCCCAGGTCAAAGAATATTTCTATTAGTAGCGGTAGACTATTTCTTCAAATGGGTAGAGGCCGAGCCCCTGGCCAGAATCACAAAAAGCGAAATGTTGAAATTCTTATGGAAGAATATTTTTTGTCGGTCTGGGATACCTAGAAGACTCATTTACAATAATGGAAGACAGTTCTACGGATCTAAAGTCCGAGCTTGGTGTAAAGAAATGAAGAGTGACTAGGTCTTCACTTCTGTGGCCTACCCACAAGGTAATGGACAAGTTAAGGTCACAAGATCGATAGTGCAAGCATTAAAGATAGCTCGGGGCATTTGGGCGGATGTACTCTCAAGAATAATCTGGTCATATCGAACTACTGCTCGGATTGGAACAAAAAAGACACCCTATAGCATGGCTTATGGAACTGAAGTAGTACTACCCATCGATATTGGATAAGAAAGTGTGAGAATAGTCAGATATGGCTTGAATAATTATAATCTATGGGCAATGGATCTATACTTAGTAGAAGAAAAAAGAGTACGCGCCATGGTAAGAATGAATGGTTATCACAAAAGAATGATACGAGCCTATAATAAGAGAATGTATCCTCGATATTTTGTAGAAGGGAACTTAGTCATGAGAAATATTCAGCACCACGGGAAAAAGGGTAAGCTTGATCCCAAGTATGAAGGACCTTTTAAAAGAATATGAAAAACAGAAGTTGCAGCTAACCATCTAGAAGATACAGAATGGAAGAAAAATAAACAACCTTGGAATGCTCAACACTTGAAAATATATTATGAATGAGCATCAAGCTCGCTTGCCTCGTTATGAAATATTTTATTATGTTTATTTTTAGCCTTTAAATCTATATGGTTATGAACTATCCATTTTCAAGTTATTATAATAAAATTTCTCATTTTTGTGTTAAAAAATTTCAAAATCTCAACCAACTCGGCACACTGTAAGTCCACAAATGTGGGATTAAAAAAATCCCGACCATCTCGACGCAATGTAAGTCCATGAACATGGCATTCACAAAAGCCCGACCAGCTCAGCAGTCAGCTCAATATTCATAAGTTTATTAAACTTTGGTCGTTGACAAAAAGTTTGATCTTACGCTCAGCATCATTAGTGGGTTTCACGCCCAGTAGACCTTTATTTGAGTTTGGTCTTTAGTAAATTATATTCTATAGATTCTTTATCCAGGCTCGGTTTGTAATCCTGCTCGGGTTTCAAATTTAGTACTTAACCAAATATGGCCCCCAGTTATATGTGCTCTGGTGACAATCCTTCTCTGGTTTCAGATTTAGTACTTAACCAAATATGGCCTCCAGTTATATGTGATCCCGTGGCAATCCTACTCGGGTTTCAGATTTAGTATTTAACAAAATATGGCCTCCAGTTATAATTGCACAGTTGGCAATCTTGCTCTAGTTTTCATTTTATTACTTATAAAATTTTGGTTTCAAGTTATAAGTGCTCAGGCGGTAATCCTGCTAAAGTTTTCATTTTATTTCCTAGACAAAATTTTGTTTTCAAGTTATATTTGCTCGGGAGTCGGCGGAAATCCTGCTCGAGTTTTCATTTTGTTATCTAATTTTTGTTTCAAGTTATATGGGCTCGGCTAGCCAACCTGTTCGGATATTACGGATCAGTAATTAATTTTTTTCAAGTTGTACAAGCTCAGGTAACCATGGTTTCCGGGTTTGCAAACTATTTCTTAGCCGATTCTTATTTTAACTTGGTGTATATGTTCGAAAAATTATACTGGTCGTACGAATGGATTATGGTTGGACAAATTGTGCGATCAGAAAGCATGTAATTAAGCCCGATGCACTGGACTTTCATAAAAGAAAATATTTGTTGCAAACTTCCATACAGAACTGGGTCTAAAAAAAACTAAACTAATGGGTTTGGGGGGTCGCTCCGTCGGCACCGGTCTGATCCTCGTGGTCCGAAACTTCACCTTCCTCTATCATATCTTCTAGGGCCTCTTTCGAGTCAAAGAAAGAGGTCGTGTGGTCGGTGTCGGAATAGCCAATGGACCGGAACTATTTAAACCCTCCTCGAAAAAGACAATGATCGTTCCCGCATAGAGCCTCTCAAATTCACAGGATTGAACGAACTCCTCTTTTTCTGGGCTCAAATGGCCTCAGCCTCTTCTGCTTGCCTTTGGACATTCTCTGTCAAGCTGAGGATCTTCAGCTTGGACTCTTTCACGTGATCTTGAGCACTCTCTAATTCAAGCTCGAGGGAGTGAAGTTTCTTCATCAAGCTCAGGATTGATGTCCTCGGCTACTTTGTTAGTTCACCATACCAACCCAAGATATAATCAAGGCCTTTGGAGTTGTCCTGAGCATAGGATCGGATTTTTTGGGCTCAGAGGGTATGCTCCCCGGCCCAACCTATGGTTTGTCAAAAAGAAATATAAGTTGACAAGAAAATAAAGGGGGATTAAATGATCAAAGGACCAGGGAGGAGTGTTACATGCATGAAGCTGAGAGCCATTGATTCTTCAACAATGAGTCCGAGGCCGAAAAAAAGATCGCTAGATCTATGGATGAGACCAAGTTATGGAGAATTCCTAGGGCACCGGGCCCGTTGGGTTTAGCCAAGAAGGAGATCCCCAGACGATGGGGGCAGTCGGCGTCCTCTAGAGCCACCTACTCGGGGAAAGGAGGGTAGAAGAAGAAGTCTCGCCCACTTTGTTTTACCCTTGGAAGGGGCAGAGGGTTCGGGACCTGCCTTGGAAAGGGAGGAGTAAGATCCCGATCCAAACCCTTCTCCCTTTTTGGAGGGTTTCTTTTTTGAGAGTTTGGGGTGTGACAGTTTGACCCCAACATCTTCGGAAAAGGCCTTTGTACTCTTCCTCTTCAACATTTCTACTTTCATTTCATCTTTCAATATGCGATCCTTTGCACAAAAACATACAAGGGCGAGTGTTCGTCATATTGGGTGAATAAAATGAAAAGGTTCGAAGGATCATATCAAAGTCCCACTCCATCCCTACTTTTTCTTGAAAAATTGTATTTACAAAGCATGTCATCCTCGACTAAACTCTATATGTTAAAACACCAAACACTCATCACGAGCAGAAATTTGGTAAAATCATGGGTCGGGTCGTCCAAGGGGTTGGAAATGGTGAATTTTGCAACCCAATCCATTTTACAATTCCAGGGCTTGGTGAACTTCACAAAAAAATACCTATTGTTCCACCTTTTATGGGATTTCGGATTCTCATTCAAGAATTGGTCTTTGATGTAACTAGATAGATAAAATCGGCCCGACTCTTTCTTTTTTATCTGAATAAACTTTAGAAGATTCCCAATACTTATAGGAACCTGGAAGTACTTGAATAAAACCCCTACATCTACAAAAGAACTGAAATAATTGGGAGTCAACTAGCTCAGACAAATTTGGAAATAGTCACAAGTGATTTGGATAAGTTTGGGCATGGGGAACCTAAGAACCATTTCTATTTGTTCAATGTAAAAAGTGTGAAAGCCCTCGGAGGGAAGATGAGCTTTGTGTGTCCGACCAGAGATGAGCAGTTCATAACAACGGGGCATACCCGACCCCTATCTAATGGATGGTCCTAGGTTAGGACTTAAATGGGAGGCTAGTACCTATTACCAGGCCACCCTTCCTCTTCCAATCTAGCTTCATCGGCTGTTAATCGCCTCAGTATCTTGGTTATCTTATATAGGTTCGGATGGACTCGATCCTTCCGCATGAGGGGATGGACATCTAAAAAGTCCATTAATTCTTGTATAGTAAACTCGTGAGGGGAAGACATCTTTAAGCCTAAACTTACTAAGGGTGAGTAAACTTATTGAGGGAGGTCAGATGATAAGTGATCGGTAATGAGAAAAATAGGTACAACAAGATCTCGAAATTTCGGCAGAGTAAGGACTCAGAGGAAATAAAAGTGAAAAATGAAGGGAGAAAATCTCCTATTTATACCCAGAGAAGTCTCATACTAGTCGTCCGATCAAGTTGAAACCAATGGTCTGGGTCTTGCGAGACAGACGTATAGACACCTCAGGAATCGAGTTGTCAGGCAATCTGGCTGCTGAGAGCTCATGCTTGATCCCAGTATTATCTAAAAATGTGAAAGATTTTGATTGGTGAATTCAGTTCCACGTTCGGACCTTATTCTGTCAATACCAACTGATTTTTCATTTAATAATCTTTTGTAAAGCTTAATCAGTTGTGCAGCAGTTTGGTCTTTTGATTTAAGAAAGATAACCCAAGTAAATCTTGAAAAATCATCAACGATCACCAAGGTGTATTTCATTCCCCCTAAACTCATGACTGGTATAGGACCAAACAGATCCATATGTAACAGTTCTAAGCATCTGTAGGATGATTTACTAACCTTGTTTTTAAATGAAGATCTTACTTGTTTACCGAACTGACATGCTGAACAAATTTTGTCTTTAAAAAATCTATTTTGGGCAAACCAGTTACAAGATCATGGTTACTCAGATAAGCAATAGATTTAAATTTTAGGTGGTTCAACTTTTTATGTCACAACCAGCTTTTAGAAGATTTAGAAGCTATAAAACAAACTGGTGCATTATGTTGATCAGTCCAACTGACTTTGTAAGTATTTTCACAACGATTGTCAGTTTAGATGATCTCATCAGTTGAGTTTCTAACTGAGCAAGTGTGTATGTTGAACTGAACTGAGAAATTATTATCGTATAACTGACTGATGCTTATCTAGTTATACTTAAAATTCTCAACTAGTAACACATCTTTGATAGTAAAGTTGCAACGGATAAGCTTACCCTTACCCGCAGTTTTATCTTTAGGATCGGTTGGGAAGTGTAGAAGTGTTAAGAAGGGGGTTGAATAAACACTTGATAATTTCACACTCTTTTCGACTGATGAGTCAGTTTAGTGATAAACTGAACTCGGGAATCTTGTATGTCGATGTCAATCAGTTAAAAAAATAAAGTGCGAAAATAAACTGACTGACAGATAGAATAAAACTGAAATTAAGTTGCACAAGATTTATGGATGTTCGGAGATTTCAATCACTCCTACTGACCCCTTCTATCTATGAGATATGATATTCTCTAAAAGACTTTGATCAAATACAAAGAATTGTATAGACCCACTTCAGTTTTGGATTTAACAATGCCAAACTAAAACTCTTAGTTTCGATACAGTTTTACAGTACTCAACTGAACTGAAACTACTTAGCACAACTAATCTCTATAGATTGAATGATACAATAGTAAGTGTTTGTGCTTGTAAGCTCAATTTATAGCCTTGAATGCTATTAACGTGTATGCTGAGTGTGAGCTTTGAAATCCTTTGAATATGAACAGAAAGCTTGGAGAGATTTCAGCAGAATAACAGCTTTTTTGATTATGTGTATCGTTATTGTAGATAAGTGTTTTCTCTGCTGCTCTTCTCGGCTATTTATAGTCTTTGCTTCCAACGGTAACAATGAATGTGATTTGAAACTTTATATCCGTTGTTTGCCACATCAACATTCTTCTAACAGTAGTACACAGTTGCATTGCTGAAATGCAGCGTTCCCACTATAAGTTACAGTCTACTCTTGTACAATCTGTCGGTTGATAACTACATTCCTCAATTGATGATGTGTATAACTGATTCATCAGTTTTGACAAAGCCAATAAGATAAGCTTATTGCTCTCAATTGATCGTAGGGTAACTGATCAGTTTCCAACTGATCATTCAGTTAGCTTAGTTCAGTTGCCATAGATTTTTTGCGCACTAATCTTCAGTTAGGCAACCAATAGTTAGCGTATATTAAATCAGTTCCTTTCAATTTTTTTATCAGTTATTTCAATATATTTTACGCTCAATTTGTCAAACCACCAAAATTAAGTTTCCAACATCTCCTATTTTGGGTTGAATTTTACTTCAACAAGGATTCTACTCTTGCAAGGGAATCAACCCATTTTACTTCTATAAATACTAAATATTTGTTACGGTTTGACACATTCACTCACTTCACTCTCCCGTGCTCTTAGCACTACTATATTACGTGCTCTTTGAATTCATACTTGGAGTACTAACTTAAACATTGAAAGGGTCATGTCGAAAACATCTTTGTCGCTCCTAATCTTATTTTCGTCTATGCAGACCCCATATTACCGATCCAACCCGAAGAGTAGAAGAATTAAAGATCCGCTCATCATATCAAACCCGAGATACAATTTTAGTATCATCACAACTGAAAATATTTTTGAAAAATAATAAAAATAAAAAATGACTATTAATTGCGCAAAACTTCATGTTAAAAGATATATGAGATATAAGACGGAGAAATGTCACCGTTTCTCTGAAACAAAAAATGTGGAATTTTTTAATTAATAATACTCACGTAAAAACCAGAAATAACCATCTTTAGAATTTTCTTAAAGATGGACATTTTTTGTATTTTTACTTGATGATAATAATTTTTTTATATTTCTATTTATTATTCTGAATGACAATCATTTCAATAAATAGATTATTAAGCAATTACTTCTATTCAATTTAAAATATTTGAAAAGATTGTTTTGAATTTTATTTATAAATAAAAAATATTTTCTACTTCAAAATGACATATATTTATTCGGTTTATTTCCAAATAAAATAATAAAAAAATATTTTTTGACTGATGGCTTTGGTAAACCTGTCAACGGGTAGGGTCATTGTCCAGCCTAGAGGTGGGCGTTTATTCTCGGATATCAGGTATCCGATCCGACTTTTTGAAAAGAAAATCGGGTTCGTTGAGTACCCGACATTATCGGGTTCGGGTATTTTACCAATACCCAATCGGGTATCGGGTACCCGACAAAATTTTTTTTAAAATTTTTTTATGGGTCTATCCATCTATTCAATTAAAAAATACATGTATTTTTTGTGGCTAGTTATAATCCGAAATAGTGAAAAATGACTAATCGTAAAATGATATAATGACATGATTTTTTGTGAAATGTGAAAAATATGTGTTTTTTTATTTACTAGCCATAATATGACATAATGACTAGCCATAACTCGATATAATGACATTATTTTTTGTTAAATGTGAAAAATACATATATTTTTTCAAAAAAAAATTTAAAATGGTTTTTTTTCCTGATACCTGACATAATCGGATTGGTGTAAGGTACCCGAACCCGAAAACCAGACCTGCGCCCACCCCTAGTCCAGCCTGTATTGTCATAAAAAATAAACGAGTTGAGTTATAATTTAGGTAGCCAATCTTCGGACCAACCCATTTGGAATATGGGTTGAGGCGAGGCGGGGCAGGTTGACATGCCTCGACCTGTCATTTTGTTAACAAATATTTTAAATTATATTATTTTAAAGATTTATTAATGATTAATGTATTTTTTAATGATTTTTTTAATTTTTGATAGTTTAACCGACCTAATTTGCAACCGTTGAAGTTTTTTCAATACGTCAAAATGACGGGTCACTCCCACTCCTTTTCTGATGGGCCGAGATGGGAATGGACGAACTAGACAGACCCGTTTGACAACACTAATATTTGGGACCAGTTTATGGGTTGAGTCGACGCTACCGAAGGGGGCACTGCCCCCTTCCACTTATTTCTTGCCGCGTGGCATTCAATTTTTAAATTTTTTTTAAAGCAAAACTCAACAACGGTTGAACTACGGTTGAATTTTGCAAAAACAAGCTTCTCTCTCAGCACAAAGAAACTTTTTCAAAAATCAAGCTGCTCTCACTACCCGTTCCTTTTCAAAATCAAGCAAGCTCTCTCTCAACAAAAAAACCTCTCACTTCCCGCTCTTTTTTTTCAGCACGGATACAACCTCATCTCATTGAATCAGGCAAGGTGAGGATTTTCTTTGCCAATGTACAATTTTTTTTTATACAATGGAGATATTTGTGTTTGTTTCAAGAAATTTGGGATTTGTTTCTGGTAATTTCTGTGAAATTGATGATAATGGCCTGAAAATTTTAATTTCTCCGAAATTGTATGTGTGTCTGTATAATGTTTTGCCAATCCAAACATCATCTTCACCGTCGTATTGTTCCAAGTAGAACCTTGTCTCCACTCGAGGCAGGCTGGCGTAACATTTTTTTATTTTAAAGAGGGAGTCCATTTTTTAGGACGTACGACGAAGCAATACATAGAAGTGATATGAAAAGCTGTTTTGGCATCCTCTTTCATCTGTACTTATTTTACTTGTTTCTCCAACATTCTGTACTGGTATTTTCCTTTGTTTTTTTTGTTACATTAAATATGGTCCTGCATTCATTTCCAGATGATTAGTTTGGGGGAAAAAATTGATAACAAGGCTCTCAAGTCTAGACTCTTTGTGTTTGCTTATTTGCCGTATGTCTCGAGTCAAGTTGATCAAGTTCATTTGCCTTGTGTTATAGTAAATACTTAAACTCATCTTGTTTTTTTTTTTTTATTGATCCAGTTGGTTTCTTGCTTGAGAATGGAAGATAACAATCAAGTGTCACTTGAAGAGGTGGAAGGAGACAACAATCAAGAAGCTGGAAATGTTGAGGTACCGAATGAAAACTCTTTTGTCCATGTTTTGGAGAGTAAATTGGAAGTGGGTCAGGTTGTGAACAGCGTTGAAGATGCTTATTTATTGCATTGTCAATATGCGCATGCCAAGGGATTTAGTGTGAGGAAGGGTGATCAACGATATTTTTCTTATACCAATGAACTTCAATCAAAAGAATTTCATTGTTCATGTGAAGGTTTAAAAGATGAGAAATGTTCTAGTAAAAGGATTCCAGTTTATCAAAAGCCGGTCATTAGAACACAATGTAAAGCCAAATTGAAGATTACATGGGAAAAAGGGTGTGAATGGCGGGTGAGTAGATTTTTTGAAGAGCATAACCATGAGATGTTTGCGCCTGATCAAACTCACTTGTTAAGATCGGCACGTAATATATCACATGCAAAAAAGTCTACTCTAGAAGCTATGGTAAATGCTGGAATATCCGTCTCTAATGCTGTCTCTTTTATGGAAAATGAAGCATGTGGGTCACAAAATTTAGGTTTTATTAGAAAGGACGCATATGACCATATGAGTCGGTTGAAAAAGTATACCAAAGTTGAGAATGAAGATACCACTGCACTTATTCAATATTTTATAAATAAGGCTAATCAGGAGAATTATTTTTACTAGAATGTTCAATTGGATGATGATGATAAAGTGATGAATTTTTTCTTTAGGGACTATAGATGCGAGGTTGATTATGAATATTTTGGTGATGTCCTGTCGATTGATACAACATATAGAACAAATAAATATAATTTAATATGTGCCTCATTTGTTGGTATAAATCACCATTTGCAGAATGTATTGTTTGGCTTGGCCTTTATGTCAGATGAAACTCAAAGTTCTTTTGAATGGTTGTTTGCAACATTTCTTGATTCTATGAATGGACGACAACCACAAACTATCTTTTCAGACCAATGTCAAGCCATGATGAATGTCATAGAAACAATTTTTCCACTTTCACATCATCGTTTATGTCAATGGCATATAAATCAAAATGATCCTTCACATTTTGGGAGTTTAAATGGTGATTCTGTTTTTAAAGGATTGTGGTATAAATACATGAATCATTGTGATTCTGAAGATGAATTTGAGAACACATGGAAATATATGATTGAAACATATGATTTGGATGGCATAAATGGTTGAATGATATGTACAAGCTTAAGAAGAAATGGTCTACTGCTTTTATGAATGGAAGGTTTAGTGCGGGACTTTTGGCTACTTCAAGAAATGAAGTCACGAATATGGTTTTGAAAAAGGCAGGTAACAAAATGAGTTCTTTGTATGACTTTGTGCTAAATTATGAGAAGATTCAAAATAACTGGCGGGAAAGGGAGAAGACTGAAGATACTCGTTGTCGCCATGGTAATCCTGCACAGATATTGAAAAACCATCCATTGTTGATTAATGCTTCTAATGTTTATACGATGTCTATATATCTTCTATTCGAAGTTGAAATGATTAATTCATTGAATTGCAAATCGGTTGAACCACCATCTTGTTTTGGTAATGATTGGAATTGGATTCAAATCAAAGTACATTCTCATGATGATAATTCAAGGGTTCGATATGTGGTGTTCAATAAGCAGAGTCATGAAATAAATTGCAGTTGTCATAAGTTTGAGACAATGGGGATTTTGTGTAAGCATGCTTTGATGGTGTTTAATTGTATGGATGTCACTGTTATACCAGAATGTTATATTTTGAAGAGGTGGATGAAGAATGTAAGAAATAGAGTTACATTTGACTTTGACCAAAGTCGAAGGGGTGGTGCTAGTCATGTATCTGAAATGGTGTTTGTCAATGAAATAATGAGATCAACCTATGATCTAACTCAACCGAGCAAATCTCATGAGGAGGCAAGAAAAATCTTATACGGATTGGTTGACAGTGCAAAAGATGAAATCTCTAACCTTGTATCAAAGTTAAGTGTAGATGATGAGACACAATGTGATGACATTCGAAGTTTTGGAGTTTGCATCGGTAACCCACTTACTGCTAAAGCCAAAGGAGTTACTAATGTTAATATTACACGACACTAGGATAGTAAGAACAAAAAAAAAAGGAAAAAGAAAGGAGAAAACAGAAGTTTCAAGTAAGTTTTCATATTTTCAATTAAGTGAGTAGTTCTATTGAATTAAGTTTTCATATGGTCGAGAATGTAGTTCAATTGAATTAATTGTTGTAACTTTGCATACTGTGTTTGCCTTGAATGAATTGTTGTTACTTTGTTTGACTTGCTAGGTGCTAAAGGAGCAAAAAAGAAGGGACAAAGTTCACAAAAAACCACCAACACACGATAAATGAGCAATGGAATTTCATCACAACAACACTCAAATTTCACAATATCGCAATTCCCTTCCACATTCGGATACACTCAACATTTTATTCCGTCGCCAAATATAATGGTGATGAAATGAATTTATTTCCTTACAAGTTACTTTTTTTGACTTGCTATGTTATATTTTTTTTCTGTTTAAGATACAGGAGGGTAATGCAAACATCTATTTAGGTGATCAAATGAATTTATTTCCTTATAATTTTGGGGGTCCTCATTCATCACAAGTAAGGAATTTTGTCTACATTTTTTTAAAACTTTTTTATAAATTGTTTCTCATTAATGTTTTAATATTGTTCAGGGACGTGGTAATTGAAGGAAGACCCTTTGTGCAAGTTCAGTAGTGTAATTGCACACGAAGACAATGTTTCTTAGTATTTTTGTAGACTTTTGGTGTGTTTTGTATTCTACCAAGACTTATGTGTGTTTTGTAATTGCTACCTAACAACTGTGTTCGGAGCTCAGGAATGGAATATTGATCTGTTTGGTAAATTGTATTAAGTTTGTGTTTGATAAATTGTACAAGCGTAATAGTCTGCTTTGGTTTTATGTACTTGATAAATTGTACAAACGTAATAATCTGCTTTGGTTTGATGTATGATTTCATGTAAGTTTGTGATCCCACTTGTTTCTTGGCTTTCTGTTGTGAACTTGTTACACCATGTATAAATGCTGGGAAATTGTAGAGTGGCTAATACATGTAGTTGATATATATATGGGTGTGTCTTTATATATATGTATGTATGTATAGAGTACCAGTTGAAAATTTGATTTCATTTTATTCAATTATACAACAAGATACTGCATAATTTATACATTATGAAAAAGAATACCGTTCAAGAAGACATGGGAGACATTTTCTTTACACAAGTCAATGGCAGATGCAAATTTAAGTGGGGAGCCCTGTTCTTCACACAAATCAGAAGCAATACACAGAAGAAAAACACATCCATCCTAGTAGTTGTAAGGTTAATGTAAATGGGAGAATACATTGACAAAAAAATATCTAATCATCACTATTAATTTTCAGATATTCAATTTGTTTTTTTATCTTCTTCGTCATCTCTACTAAATTTGCAAGTGCAACTTCCAATTTAACTATCTTCTCAGCTTGAGTGACACTTGCACTTGCATTTGCACTTGCACTAGAAGGTGCGTACGACGTTCTTTCAACACTAGGAGTAGAGGAAGAAGCTGCAACTTGTTTGTCCATATACGAACCAAAAGCTTTTACTGCATCATTCATAGAAGAGAATGACCTGTGAGACGCACAACTAAATTTATTAACTTGTTTTTGTGCCTCTTCTCAAGTGTCATATACACCAGGTTTACGCCCAATGAAAATTACATATGTTTTCCCCTATATCACAAAAAAAAATTAAGAACATTAAAAAATGTACACTAAATAAAGAATATAATTAACAGAAAAAAATTTAAAATAACAAAGGCGCTCGCCATAAACGAAAATAATGGTATGCCAAAGGGTTCTTTTTTTACTGCAACAAAAAATAGAGAGTCACTACATACATTTCAGATCTTATCAAATGAACATCTTACACGGTTGATTGGTTTAAACAATAAATCGGTTCATGTAAATTATTTGCTAGGTTCGAGCAAAACCCCCATCGACAACCATCCGTCCATTTGCCTCATATCAAACCAACGAGATAACGTAAAATATCCCTTAATATTTTTTACACACACATTTTACTGGATACAAACTACATAGCTGGATCAAGATTTTACCATTTTTTTTCTCCCAGGAACCAACTAGAATCGACAAGTCTTAGAACCTACATGAATTCTCCAAGATGAACATGTTTTCACTAGAACAACTCGAACTCTAGATGTTCTTCAGTGGAACTATAATCCAGAAAATATTTCCTCTTCTCCTCAGAAGGGCGTGTGAATCTCCAACATCACAGAACTCAGGAATTTGAGGTGGAATGGCGCAGCGTATAAGAGTCAACCCGATCGATATTCACAATGAAAAGTAGTACACTTAGTATAAAAAGTAATACTTTTTCATGGACGATCCAAATAAAAGATACTCTTAGCATAAAAATTAATACTTTTTCATGGATGACCCAAATAAGAGATTCGTCTCACAAAATAGGACAGACCGTCTCATACAAGTTTTTACCCAAATCAAAATTGTCACGATTTGATTTGATTTTCAAAAATAAAATTATCACGATTTTCAGATTTGAAACAAAGCCGGCTGAAAATTATTAGACGAGGAAAATGGAGAGAAAAACTTGCACGTGTATGTTGTGTATTTTCTGCAAAAAACTGCTCTTTTTTTTTTGTAATCTTCGAGAGTTGCCAGCCTAATAAGTAATAATATTCACAAATGCTCGTCAGAGTTAACCAGAACCGCTTACCTATAATAAGGCTCCACTATCCATTTCCCATTTCAAACTCTAAATGTCTTAGCGTAAAGAAAAGAAAAGGAATCGTGAGACTGCAAAACCAGTATTGGAGTCCTTGTCTAAGTTGGCATCTGGTGCTCGACGTGGGGTTGAGTAAGAAAAAAGTGGGTCTTTTCTTTTTTTTTTTCCTTTCGGAGCTATTTGCAGAAATCGGATGGATTGCGAGATGGGTTTGTGTTGATTGTGCGAAAGATCCAGGGGGAGAAATGGAACCCCCGAGGGGGTTGCGGGCTTCTTTGTGGAGCTTCATTTGTTTCTTGCCTTACTTCATCGGTCTTCTCATTCTTGGCTTCATTAAAGGTCTGAATAATTGGTCCTTAGTTTATCATCCGTTACTTCTTTCTTGTGTTTGATTGAAGCAGATTAACTGTTCTTGTTGCATGATTTATAGTTAATAAATGACTTTTATATGTCCGTTTTAGTATGATTACTAGTTATATAGTTGAGGAAGCTAGCCTCTTTTAAACTTTAAGATTTATTTTCAACTTTTGATAATTTGCATTCTGATTGGGCCACCTCGGAAGTTTGAATTACTGAATTGAAATCCTTTGAAATGTAGGAATTTGGCATTTAATGAATTTCAGCTGATTGCCATATTCAATGTGCTAATATCATTCATCCTTGTTATGGTCAAGGAAATTTTCATTGATTGTTAATGGTTTTCTGATATGTTGCATTTATCATTTCAGGTATCATTATGTTTCCAGCAATACTTCTTCTAATGACCGTTGGAATATCTGGAATAGTGCTGGGTCTTTGGCCAATTCACTTTTTCTATACGTATTATTGCATTCTTAGGTGCAATTTTGAACCTTTCTTCTATTATGCTTACTACATACATTGTCATCGGGACTGATGTCTTTTTTGTTTCTTGATTGTAGAACGAAACAGTTTGGGCCATCTTTGAAGCTTGTTCTTTTCCTATTTATTCCTGCCATCTTAATAGCATGGCCCCCAGTTGGCATTGCTTGTGGAGTTCTAGGAGGGGCCACATATGGCCTGCTTGCACCAATGTTTGCTACCTTTCAGGCAGTTGAGGAGGGGAAGACTGACAAATTCTATCACTGTTTTATCGTACGAAAACTGTGTCAGAATTAGCATACAACTGTTTCCCCATTTTTCGCTAGTTCATAGTATCGATCTTGTTTCACTATTATTGCAGGATGGAACTTGGGATGCTGTCAAAGGAAGCTTCACTATTATAAGGGATGTTAAGGATTTTTGTTATCATTCTTACTTGTCCATCATGGATGATCTGCTCAAACTAGGGCCTCAGGAGGGAAAATATTACGAAATTAGGTTCGTTTTATTTCCTATTGTTAATCTGTCTCTTGATGCTACCAGGTTTATTCAAGCAAAAGTCGCATGACTGAGTAATGGGATTTTCAGTCGCCACATTTTAAAATAATGCTATTATATTTACATGCATGACATTCTGAATTGCTTGTGCTGAATAATTATTTTATTGTCTTTTAATATGGGAGTTAATGTTTTTTTTTTTACGTTTTATAAGGAGCAAATCCAAGCATAAAATGTTATCCTTACGAATTTAGATGTGGGGTTGCAAATATGAATAATCTGCCTTCTGCTCTCTTGAAAATCTTATTAGATGATAGAAGTTTGGGCTAAGTTGATGTTTTTAATTTTTATAGATTTATTTGTTGCTTTCGAGAGTCCCCGAATGCTTTTTTGCGTGCTCCTGGTTTTGTTTAAATTGAGCATGATAAAAGTTTTTATGATATAGTTTGTCTGGCATTCAGTTTTTATCATATAATTTGGCTGGTGTTCTTGATTTAACGAAACAAGTGGGCTCTGGTTTGAACAAAATTGTTTGATGGCAGATCCAAGAAGCACTTTGATAATTTGATGTCCAAAGTGAAATGTTCGATTAGATTTCCTTGACGATGGTTTAGTTCTGATAACGTTCTAAATTGGTTCTACCAATGATCGTCTGTCACAGATTGATTTATCTTCCCCAAGCTCTTGTAGCTGGAATTTTGGGTTCGATGATTGACTTTCCAGTGATTTCTGTTGTTGCCATGTTCAAAAGCTTTTACATGCTTTTCAAGGGTTGGCACCGCTTATTTCATGACTGTATAGGTCGTGAAGGGCCATTCTTGGAGACAATATGCATGCCATTTGCTGGTCTTGCAATTTTACTCTGGCCATTAGCTGTTGTAGGGGCGGTATTGGGCTCCATGGTGTCGAGTATCTTCTTGGGTGCCTATGCAGCAGTGATAGTGTATCAGGTTGGATTTTTTCTTACTGCTTGCTTATGTTAGGATTTAGTTCCGAATATTGAAAGGCTCGAGTCACTTCAAGAACCACAATCACACCCGATAACTTTGCAATTGATACAACTTCTGTTTGTCAAGAATTCTGTGGCTAAACCAAATCTTAAGTACTAACAAATCAATGGAAGAGAAATATTTTTTTTCAAACACGCAAACAATGGCACACTATATTTACGTGGTTCGGTCCTTTTGAAGACCTACATCCACTGGAGAAACAGCCATCTTTAATGATTCTCAAGAAGTTACAATACAAGTTTGATCAACCCCCCTCAAAGAAAAGTACGGTCGAGTTTCTTCCCTCATTCTCACTTTTCTTCCTATCACTTGTATTTCCTTCTTTATTATCTGGAGAATTTCTAGTGCAAAATCTCGTCCGAAGAAGATTACCCTTCACCTCCTGAAGTCAACTTCATTTTATAGTTATCGCCATATACCTGCTGCACCAGTCTTCCTTCATCATTGGTTTTCCTTCTAGCTTATCTTATGAGTAGCAACGAACTTGTGGTAACTGTCACTCGGTTATAACCTCTTCCACTGAGTTCAAGCCAGCTTCTCTCATCACCTAGATTCCAAACTTTGAGACATTCAGTATAACTTACATTTCCCACCATTATTGGAAGGGGAGAAAAGAAAGGAAAAAACTTTATTTTTCTCGATTCTTTGAACTCCCTAATCACCTCTATTGTTAGCGACTTAGCGTCCAGTTGTTGGCTTTTGATTGTAGGAGTCCTCCATGTGGTATGGACTTTGTTACATTGTGGCTTCACTGTCTATGTACAATGAATATAGCAATGATGTTCTTGACATGCCTGAGGGATCCTGCTTTCCCAGGTTCTTTCTATCTTTATAACCAAATTCTTGAATATGCATTTTTTAAAAAAAATTTTACAATATACTGCACTGAATGACTTATTTATCTACAATTTTCTGTAGGCCACATTATAGAAAGAATCAGCCATCAACAACTACCTCTCGCTCCAACTGTATCTCAAGGCCTGATTCTTTCAAAAGGCCTCTCTCTCGTGCAAGTTCTATCAATTCACCTATGCTAGACCTGAAGCCCATTGAGGTATGCTTTTGGTCCAGAGTATTGTATTTGATGGAACATATCAACTTTAAATGAATAAATAGTTTATGAAGCTTCTATTTATTAATGTGTGTTATCTTCTCCATACATATGCCTTTCGGCAATGTAATTATCTTTTAGTTAATTGATGGCTGGTTCGAGGAGTGTCAACGTGTTGGGGAAATTATGGTTTCTGAAGGAATCATAACTCTGCAAGATATTGAGTATGCCAAGAATAACAAAAACAGCGACAAAGTGATTAGCATTGGTTTACCCGCATATTGCCTGTTTCATTTCCTTCTACGTTCGGTGAATGCCAATTCTACTGGTTTACTGCTGAGTACGTGACATTATATCCTCTCTTCTATTTAGAACCATTTTAGAGAGAGTGTTCGTCTGTTACAATCCTGTATCAATTACCTCATGTGTTAGGCTAATCTTTCCGGTTTGGCTCTACTGTTGGGCTTATTGCCTAAAATCATCCTTCAGATGCATGCTGCAATGTTGTTGGAGATAAACTCACAAATTCCATAATACAGCGTGTCTTTACGCTGTAACATAATATTTTCTCTTGCATATGATTATCGAAGGTTCTTTTACGCTTGCGAAACCGTTGAATCCTTTATAATATTTATCTCTGGTTATCAAAAATTCAGTATAATTTTAATTTTTATGTTGAGATGGCATCAAGAAAATGGTTGTGCGTACAGGAGACAATGTCACTGAAATAATGCCCTCCAACAGACCAAAAGACACCTACTTCGATTGGTTTCTTAATCCACTTTTGATCATGAAAGACCAGATTAAAGCTTGTAAGCTGACTGAAATTGAGAAGGAATACCTTGGTAAATTAGTTTTGTTTAAAGGTGATCCTTCAAGATTAAATAACTCAATGACTGGCCCGCCACCAGAACCTGAGCTTCGACGTGCTGAACTGGATGCACTTGCCCGGAGGTATGAGCTGCTGTGCTGTCTCTCTATTCGATTTCTTTAAGGAGAAATGAACTGTGCTGCCTACTGATTTTTATGGCTGTCCTGATTTTCAATGGCTTCTTTTTGTTTGTTTTGTCATCAAGACTTCAAGGGATCACGAAATCAATATCAAGATATCCTACTTGTAGGCGTCGATATGACAGTAGTTTGAGAAACATCCTAGAACAGCTTGGTAAGAAGAATGGAGATAGCAGAAAATCAATGCCAAGAACAAAGAGCAAGCTAAGCAAGTTTGTTAGCGGGAAGTCTTTCAAAAGCAAGACAAACAACCCGAGTATCGATCAAGAGGCTCAAACAACCTCTGAAAGAGATCTTGAAATCATATGAATAGTTGGCTGTATCAGCTGTAATACGTTGTATCAGTTTCTATTTATTTAACCGTACTTTCTGATCTAGGTAGATTATTCCTTCTTTCTGTATCATTTTATAAACTCTTTTTTGCATAGACATTCAAATTTTTCAGTGATGATGACGGCTGATGCTTTATTGGGATTCACATCTATTTCTGTCTTTCAAGTATTTGCATTACATCCGAGATGGAACAAATAAGGAGGATCTTCTGGTTGATGCCATTTTGGAGGGTACACCTACATTTGGATAAACGAGATGTACCATTAAAATTTACTCATTCCCGAATCACAAAAGTGATAACATGATGGGGCAACAAGTATCTTGGGGTCCCCAAAAATACAAAGAATTCTCAAATGATGGGGAGAGATTCAAACTAGTGAAATGTACCTGAAACTGCACATCAACCCCACTATTCTTGTATTCCACATGGAGGCATCTTGAGAACTCGACTGATCAATAAATCTGAAAGATACAATCTCATTAAATGAATCTCAACAAAACAACTTGCAAACAAGGATGTGAGACCCTGCTTGAAAGTACAACTATCATAAAATCTAAACCATAGGAATCTCTTTACAAAGAATTCAAATACGGTCATCAGCAGTTTAAACCAGACAGATCAACACCAAGAATCGTTAAAATCCCAGAACATCTATTTCAGATTAACTAGTTATGTGACTTTTCAGCCACTGAAGTTGAATCACAAGGCAATAAACTTCAACATATTTCCATCATCAAAGCACGAACACATGAAATGTCTTCTCCGTTGAATAACAAGAGGCCCGCAAGATCCAACCCACAAAAATAATATAGCAAGAAGAATGAAAATAACAAAAATTTGACAGAAAAGATGACGCTTTAGTGGAAGCATAAACAGAATGCAGAGGGTCTGAAGGAGTCAGATCCAACATTAAAAAAATTGCTCCTTTTTTCCTCTTCAGCATCCCAGGCGGCAAAAGAGACCGAGTAACCATCGTAGTTCCCTCGACATTAACCATAACCAAATCATGCGATAACATTTCATCCACTTCATGGAAGAAAAACCTCGAGTAAGGACTAGACTCCGCAACGTTGTAAATCAAAACTCCGACATCTAACCCCTCGACGGCCTCATTGATTCTCCCAATGCCGTTGTTTAAGTCTCCGGTGAAATCCACCACAACAATCATGATGCATATATGGATTTGATAGCATCCGACACCTCTTTGAGCTTATCCAGGTTTCATCCGGCGAGAACCAAGTGGAGCGCTTCCTGTGCCAGCTGAAAAGTGGAGACTTTTCCCACGCCATCGGTGGTCCGCTGATCACAGCCCACGAGCACATTTCTGCATGTTCTTGCCGGTTTGATTCATATACGATATATATGAAATATAATTTGCATGTTATTTAGTTGGTAATCATAAAACATATTTTGTGATAATTAGTGTTTTAAATATATCATTTGTTGATTTTAGGATAATTACTAAACTTTAAAATTTACTATGTTGATGAGACATATAATAAAAATATATATTTTTTAAATGAACGTAAAAATATTTTTTTGTAAAAATATATCGGTGCTGTACTTTTTATCCATCAACAAAGATGCATAGATTGGTGCTTATAGTTTAGAGAAAATTGCATTTTTGTTATATATTTACTTTTTTACCAATTTGGTTTTGTATGTAGTAAATTTCAGTCTTAGTATCGTATTTTTTAATTTTTGATCATTTTAGTTATTTTTCATTGATGTTGTTAATGTGATACTCTACGTTAACACTATGTCGGAAAAAAAAAACAAAAATATTAGAATAAGATTGAAATTTGACAATTAACACCATGTGAGACGGTCTCACAGATTTTTATTCATAAGACGACTCAACTCTACCCATATTTACAATAAAATAATAATATTTTTGGTATAAAAAATAATATTCTTTTATGGATGACTCAAATAAATTATATGTCTCACAACTGATAAGACCATCTCACATGAGTTTTTCTGATATTATATCGTTTCAATGGGATATTTGAAACCATACCAACATCCTTGTTTGTTTAAATCCATATTTTTTTCTTTAGTGCCAAAATAATGGAGATAAATTAATTCAAGTTGGTGGAGACTGATTGGATGAGATGAGTAATTTCCCAAACAACAATTGGCTTAAAATATGTTGCCAAATTTTGTAAAAAAAAGAATTATTAAGAGCAATATAACTCGCTCGTGAAAATTATACTGATAATACATTTGGGAAAAATATGGTATCAAGACTGAATATAATATAATAGATANTAATATTCAATTTAAACAATATTTAATATATAATTTTTGTTATCTTTTGTTTTTAGAATTATATATCACAGATAATTAATTTTATATCAGAAAATATTTTTTGTAGACTAACATTGATGAGTATTAATTTCTTGATAAATACAATTTTAGTTTAAAATAATAAATAAATCAACATATATAATAAAATAAACATTCAAATAAGATTTTATGGTAAATATCAAATAAATCAAATAAACTAATACAATAATTATTAAATTTAAATTTTAAACTATATATTGATATGATTTTCCCTATTAAAATTTTAAATATAACTAAAGAAATAAACTTTCATAAAAAAATGTTATTTTTTTGTTTTTGTAGAATTAGTTATGTTAGAACATTTCATGTTCGCAATCCTGATTTTGATGTTAACAAAACTTGTTAATGTATTTCTAACATATTTACTCAAGTGTGAAGTTATTAACACAAGAAGGAATCTGAAACTGAGTTTAGCCAAACTGAATTTCTAGCAAGTTTCGGTATTTTGATGATACCTGTCAGCTAGATGACTCAAATAAAAATCTGCTAATTTCACCGATCAGAAAACTCAATTTGGAACAAGTTGTATTTCACGTCAGTTGAGCAAAATCGAATGTTATCTAGGCCAGACCGTTCGCTGAATGACCAAACTGATTGCACAAAAATAGCAATCAGTTGGGTATGAGCAGTTGCGGTATTTTGGTCATATCTCTCATCTCGGTTATTGGAATGAAGCTATTTAGTATGCTTTGAAAAGATAAGACGATGATCTACAAATAATCTTCAGAAGTCAAAGTCTGAATCGAAGTTTAATATGTTGATAAATGACGATGAAACTACTGGTTCTGCACAAACTGAAATCAGCCTCAACACACCAGTTCAAACCGCTGACCAACCAATTTAAGCTTGGGAAAATGTCTAGCAAGGTGAATTTGACCGTTGCAATTTCAGAAACAGCACAGAAACTTTCCAAACGATCATATTCTTGTGTCTAACGTATATATCATTGTTGAGGCCTATAAAGACAACATCTTGAAGATCAAACAAGGGCTTTTGAAAGGGATTCAAAGCATAAGCAGTTAGCATGAAGGAATCTGCTAGTTGAGAGCACAAGCCCTTGTGTGAGGATATATTTGAGATGTACATTGTAAAGAATAAATTCCTCACACACAATCACTTACACATATACAAAAGAGTTGGACTTCAAAATTTAGTCGAGTGAGTCTTCATACAAAGACATTAAAGATTGTGTTTGTAGTCTTGGCATAAGAGACTTAAACATTATGTGGATTGTGAGGTTGCGGCCTACAATCGAGAGTGTGCTAGGAGTTTCAGTTAGGCAAGAGATAAGTTCTAAGATGAAATAGGTTTGGACAAGATGTTGTATAAATCAAAGTATTCTAGTGGATCCTTTCCAAGAGGAAGAAGAGGTGACGTAGGAGTTGTTAATATCCGAACATCTATAAACAAATTCGTATCTATTTATTTATTGCATTCACTTCTCATTTCTATTGCTTTTAAAGATGCATTGTTGAAACATTTTATGTGTTCTTCAAATATCAAAATATTGCATACCAAGTGTTTGATAAAATACTTCAGAATTTTTTTACTCATTCAACTTGCATATATTTTAAATGCTTTACAAAAATTTTTAATCGTTTTCTACGAAGGATTATTTTGAGTGTGTTCCGCTTAGTTTGAAAATCAAACTTGATTTAATTCATCGGTGTTCAATATTTCAAGAACCGAGCTATTGTAGCTCAACGATGATCCCCCTAATTAGAGGTGTAAACGAATCGAACACGTTCACGAACTTTTTGAGCCGGTTCGAATAATATTTGGTTCGAATTCGAAATTATCGAATTCGAGCCGAACTCGAACATGTTCGAATATTTTTCGAATCGAATTCGAGCTAAAATTATATTGTTCGATTGTTCGCAAACTGTTCGCGAACCTTAGCATTATATTTAAAAAATAAATAAAATATTATTAAGTACATACACACACACACACACACACACACACATATATATATAGTGATTCGAATTATTCGATTTAGTATTTGAAAAGTTCGAATCGAATTCGAACTCGAGCCTTAGTTCGAATTGAGTTCGAATCGAAAATAATAAAAGTTCGAGTTTCGAATCGAGCT
>NW_027343518.1:0-420 GCF_012295235.1 Primulina huaijiensis
AGTTTCAATGTAAAGCATGTTCTCTTGGAAAACTTATTATAAGACGATCACCAGCCAAAATCTAAACTGAATCACCAATGTTTCTTGAACGTATTCAGGGTGATATTTGTGGACCAATCCATCCACCATATGGACCATTCAGATACTTTATGGTATTGATTGATGCCTCCAGCAGATGGTCACATGTATGTTTATTGTCAACTCGAAATGTTGCATTTGCAAGATTACTTGCTCAAATAATAAAATTGAGGAATCAATTTCTCGATTATACAATCAAGAAAATTAGACTTGATAATGCTGGTGAATTTACTTCCCAGACTTTCAATGATTATTGTATGTCTATGAGAATCATTGTTGAGCATCATATTGCTAATATACATACACAGAATGGATTGGCTGAATCATTGATTAAATGTCTGC
>NW_027343519.1:0-2161 GCF_012295235.1 Primulina huaijiensis
GGCCCATCTTAGTCGTTCGTGCATTTACAGATCAACGGCTGTGATCAGTTCCTTCCTCTTATACATAGCCACTCACCCCTTTTTCAATCGCACTAACAAACTGTCATCCAGGAAACACAATGGCTGGTGCAAGTAGTTCGAAAACTCCGAGTATGACCGAAGCCTTAAAGGAATCCGTTCTAGAGATTCGAAAATCTACTATGGAAGATGAAGTGTTTCACGCAATTATTGACTACTGGGAAGAGCTTCAGGGGCTGAAACTTCTTTATGATTCTGGATAAGCTGTCACTCCTAGCCTGGTTGCTAAACTGAGGAGAGTGCGAGAGCACTTGCATATAGCTGAGTGGGTAGACGTCTTTACAGATGGTCGTATCTACCAATTAATGCTTCGTAAAGAAATAAAGATCCTTAAGCGTATTGTTGATTCAGACAGCTTCCTGAAGACTTCCACCGGACCTTTATCTGCTTGGGTGAAAATATGGATAATTGCTGTAGAGGAAGAATACGATGATGTAGTGCGCGCTAATGTCTATGGTTGAATAAAATACTAATTGAAGCCTGTCTCTGTCGTTATTTTGCTGTAATCTCTTAAGTTTATCGGTTGATGCATATATACCGTGAGTGGAACAAGGTTAACTGATAAAATCACAATGCTAAACCTTAACATCTCCCGGGCTTTCCTTGAAATACCCGGGACTCTAGCCTCCCGGGCTCTGAGTACGGTGCTCTGTCGGTTACTCTTCTCGAGTATTCCAAGAGACGTTATTATGACACACGCTTCGCATTCATATCATTCCACGTTCCAAGAATTTGTTAATTCCGATACATTGATACCTGTAGCCCCATCTGTCTTCATAAATAAAAAACGTTTAAGCCAGCACACGGCTCTCCACCTTCTTCAACATTAAATACCACCTGTCTATAAATAAGAAGATGAAAGTGAAATAAGAACAATAATCCAATATGCCGAGTTCGAATGAGTCTACCGCTTGTAGCAGTACGCATGCCATTGTCACAGATGAGATGCTTCCTTATCTGGAAGACTTGAAGAAAACTATTGAAGAATATATCTCGGTAAAGGTTATGTCTTCCTGGTTCAAAATTCAAGATCTCCAGAATTCCTATCAACATGATTTGGCACTTACTCGTTCCCAGAGGGCAGTAGCGAGAAGATACAAACAACAATTTGATGTCAACCACGTTACAGAGCTAGCAACTGATCAAGTTCTCCTGCATGCAATGCTATGGAAGGAGTGGCATCAGCTAAAGAAGATTTCCTTTGCCGAATCCTTCACTAGTTTAAGAATCCATGAATTGAATAATTGGATAGTCGAGTGGCAGGATTCTGTAGATTCTGAACTAGCTGCTGTAACGTGGCATAGATTATTTCCTCAATAAAATTTTAGTAGATGTAATTCTTCATCTTTCTATTCTTCTGCCAATGAATCTTGTAAGCCGAGTAGTATATAACTAACGCGTAAACCGAAATGCCAGGAACTAATGTTTCCTAAGCCTATCATAAATTGCCGGGCTCTTCCCCCACCTGGGCTTAAAATGAAATGCCGGGTTCTCATACTGCCGGGTTCTCACACAACCCGGGTTTAAAATGAAATGCCGAGCTCTCACATCACTCGGGTAATTGATATGGTGTTATAATGACGTATGCCCTACTGCCAAGCTGTCAGAATCTGTATGTATTTCGAGTGTATAAATGATCATGACGCCTCGATTTATGCCCCCGTCTTTTCAAATGTCCCGCCCAATCATGCCGCTCAATTTTCGAGGTTAATCTGGTTCGTTTGTTCTGTTCTGGATCAGCGGTTCAGATTCGTTTCCACCGCCTATATATATTAGGCCTCCTGTTTTCGAAAAAACACTTTCAAATTTAAAACTCCGGCGAAGCCCTTGCGAATTTTCTTCCTGAAGCTCCTCTTCGCGAAATCACCTAGCTTCAACAATCCTCGACCATCCTTCTCTGAATACTTGTAAGTTTCTCCTTCGCAATATGTCTAATTCTACTTCCTCTACCTCTGGGGCTAATGTGCGGGGCTCTCCTAGCGATGAATCCACCGCACTGCGCTCTGACTCCCCTCCTTCTCCCCCTCGCCGTTCTATTACTCAACCTTCTAAAAAACAAAAAACCCTTCTAACCAAACCCTCC
>NW_027343520.1:0-283 GCF_012295235.1 Primulina huaijiensis
TCATGGTCTTGCAAGCTTCTATAGGAGGTTTGTAAAAGATTTTATGACACTGGCAGCACCAATGATGGCGGTGATCAAGATGAATGTTCCATTTCATTGGGGCGAGGAGCAAGAGAAGTCCTTTAATCTAATCAAGCAAAAATAAATTAATGCTCCTTTACTTGTTTTGCCTGACTTTGCTAATACTTTTGAAATTGAATGTGATGCTTCATGTGTAGACATTGGTGGAGTGTTGATTCAAGGAGGACGGCCAGTGGCGTACTTTAGTGAGAAGCTCAATGGA
>NW_027343521.1:0-220 GCF_012295235.1 Primulina huaijiensis
AATTTAAAAATGCGTCTTATGGATGTTGTTACAGCTTACTTATATCGATCACTTGATAGTAATATATATATGAAAATCCCTGAAGGATTTAAGATGCCTGAAGCACAAAGTTCAAAACCCGGAAAATGTTATTCTGTGAAATTACAAAGATCATTATATGGGCCGAATGTGGTAAAATCGGCTAAGTGATCACTTGATGAAAAAGAGATATGTAAATAAT
>NW_027343522.1:0-370 GCF_012295235.1 Primulina huaijiensis
CGACGATTTTTGGATATGTTGGTCGTTGGGGGGCGGCGCGTCGGGGGGTGTGGTGAACCGGCCGGGAACCGGCGGCGGCAGCATGGCGGCGGGGACAGCAAGTTTGGGCGATTTTTTAGGGGTTTTTTTGGGTTTTTTGGGTTGAGAGCATTTTTCCTGGGTTTAGGGTTTGGGGTTTTGGGGGTTTGGGGTTTAGGGTTTGGGGTTTAGGGTTTTGGGGGTTTAGGGTTTAGGGTTTAGGGTTTTAGGGGTTTTAGGGTTCGGGGTTCGGGGTTCCGGGGTCGGGGTCGGGGTTCGGGGTCGGGTTCGGGTTCAGGGTTCAGGGTTCAGGGTTTAGGGTTTAGGGTTTTTTTTTTTTTTTTTTTTTTTA
>NW_027343523.1:0-3240 GCF_012295235.1 Primulina huaijiensis
ATAAATCATTTGAAATCTCTCTTGGACATTAAAACAAACACCTTATATGCTCTTTTCATTTGCATTCCCTTTTATACAATTGAGGCACATAAAAACATCTAATATACAACAAAGTGTACCAATACATAACATGAATCAAATAAAAGGGAATAGCATGTTAAAACCATTTGAAATACAATATATATAATTCATGTGAGCACAAGGAATGAATTCCACTTACAACCAATGGAAAGCTTGATTCTAATCTCTTGATACAAAACCTACAACAATAAACCATTAATTGAACCATCAACATCTCAATAATCCAACAAACATACTCTAAAATCCATAAAACCAACACAATCAAACAAACCCAATATTTCTCCCCAACACCAAAATCCAAGAATAGCTAAACCAAAAGCATACCTTAGCTCCTTGAACCAAAAATAAACTTGATCTTACTACAAAGACCCAACAATAAGCTTGAATCAAAGGCACTAAATGAAAGAAATGGAACCCTAGCTTACCCCTTGAGTGAAGAACCGAGAAGTAGAGGAGAGAAATGAGGGAAATTTGTGTCTCAACCAATTTTAAGCCTTCAAATACCCAAAACACGTTTTTTGTACTGTGCTGGGCGCTCGAGCGGTCAATAACTACCGCTCGGGCGCGGACCATACTGTCCAAGACCAAAATTTCAGAATCAGTGGCGCTCGGGGAGTCATTTCTTACCGCTCGGGCGTCGCTCTGCGCACAGCCGCCTCAAAGATCGCCTCCGAAACGCCTCTTCCCGTCATAATTTGAAAAAGTGTAAAAATGAAAGTTGTAGCTCTATGTCTTGGCTTGCATCTCCAATTGGCCTCATGTCATTTGAAGGTCTGAGTAAAAGAGTTATGCTCAATCTCCCAACATGTGTCACTGGAGGAACGCGACACTCACGACAAACGTCGGGGCGCTTTTGGCTTGTCTTTCACAATGATTTTAACAAAACTCAAAACATGAAAGTTACACCTCTATGTCTTCTCTAACCACTCCAATTGGCCTCATACCAATTGGCTCAATATACAAATTATCATGAATTTAATACGTGTTTTTCGAGAATGGCAGAAAGCGGATTGCGAATTGAAGAAATTGTCAAATTTTGTACTGAAAAGTAAAACAGATAAATGTTAATGACTATTTTAAAATATTTAACAAGATATAAAGTTTGGACTTTTACTTTATAAATTTTCGCTCCCACAGTTTTGACATTTTCACAACCCTCTAGTGAAAACGGGAAACTCCGTTCCTCAGTAGGTACGTAAGGCCCAATTAGCGAATTATGATCCCGAATAATATCAGCCAATCATAATTCCTAAAAGGTAGTTTCCAATTGCATCGTCATGCAACCCTCTACGTAAACTTTTGTCTCACGTTGTATTAGGACCCAATAATATGACGTCGTTCATCTTTACGTGTCAAGCCTAACCCATCGATACTGAACCTTAATGGACGGTCACCATTAGTTCCTTCAATAATATGAGCCGAAATCATGTGAGTTCCACGTAGTTGACATCACCATGTCAATGGATGTCACAGCTTTCCGGCACCCAGGGCCCCCCCAATAATATGAGCCGAGCCCCGAGTACGGGTAGCGTTCATCATGCACCCATTGTCGATGGAAGACATGGAAATTATAAACAAATTTATAATTCTCCTTTTCGGGCTTGATATTAATTTTGAATCTTATTCAAAATGAGGGTTTTTTAATTTTGAAAGGTCTCATCATTAATTTTATTTAAAAACTTGCCATGTTTGATCGTATGTTTGCCGGATTCATGCAACTTTGTTATTATCATAATAATAACGCACATACTCATTATTTATAACATATCATGCATATATTATAAACAGTAAACAAACAAAGATGATCAATCGCCCCAACACTAATGGCCCGTGTGAGCTAAACACGGGCCTAGGTCCAATCCTAGGGAAATGCACGGGATGCAAATGTAACTATTACATTAGCTTCCGATATTTACATGTCTTCGATCTTCATAATCATCATGACCACCATCTTCCAATCTTGATCATCCACTATACTAATATTTACTAATAAATATCCATGGCAAACAGGGATACATCTCATGGGGTGGAAACGGGCCATAAACCAAGCCTACTTTATAAATTGATAATTATTACAATCATTCAACACAAAATATCCTAGCATACACCTAGCAAATTGGGCTTGGGCTTTTGATCATCCTTCATGCATAATATCACATATCATACACCATCAATTAATTGTCACAATAATTAATTGATCCAATATTATATATCTTGATCCAATCACTAACCGCCACAATTATAAATTAAATTAACAAAGTATACAAACCCTTTGTCTACTTTCAAATTAATTTATTTATAATCGAATTTCTTGTAAATCACTATTTACCATAAATAATTAAAGTCCAACTTCAATTATTTATTTTATGAGAAAATATGTACAATTTTTGTAAATTTAAATTTAAGGGCCCAAAAAACTCATTTTTCAACAAAAATATTTTGGCCCATTTAAATTTCACAAAATTGTTAGCCATCCAATGGCCCAACAACTCAAGGCCCATGACACTTTGATATTTCAAAACACCTTTTGAAAACCCTAGTCGTCATCACCGTCGCCGGAGCTCCGTCGCCGGATTCCGGCAACAAAAAAAAATATTTTTTTATTAAATATAAAGGGGCTGTTCGGGCAGCCCGAGATGGGCAGCACTACGGGCTGCAACATGCTGCCCGAAACTTCCCCAAAAACAAGCCTCGGTTTTGTTGCTAAAATGTTTCTCATGCGGTTAGAAATCGATCTCAATATAATATCTTGTAAATGATACACAAAAACGTAACCATAGCTCTGATACCACTTGAAAGGGGATCGGTTACGGTGACCGGAAGCGCAACGGAAGCTACAAAAATTTCGATTTTAGCATGTAAATTTTCGGCCACCATGATATTTGTGTAGCAAATACAATAAAAACACATTATGTCATACATAGGGTGTTTAAGAGTTTACCTATCAACCTATTGAGGTTGATGATGGCACCAACCAAGTTGTAAACAACTTGGCTCTTGAATGGAAGACAAATCTACAAGCTCTCCTCCTTTCTTCAAAATTAGGCCCACCACTAACTAGGAAGATCCCCTCATATTTTGCACTAGAAAAATATGAGGATTTTTCAAAGAGAAGTTAGTGTTATTCTCCAACTATTGAAGAACAAAATGAAGAAAAAA
>NW_027343523.1:4458-5822 GCF_012295235.1 Primulina huaijiensis
GTTTAGAATATACAGTATTACAAATATGAGTTTCATGATACTCATCATATCAGCATATCATATTCTTTCTACTATTTGTATATTCAAGGGCTTTATCTATGCAACTAGCATGGGTATACAGATAAAAAAGTGCAAAAACAATAAATTCAAATATTATTAAAATAAAGATCATTTATACATAGAGTTTCATTGTGAACACTCGGCCAACACTTGGCTCGACGTGCACCTACTCTAACAATCTCCCACTTGCACTAGAGCCAACTACCCATATACTTCAAACCCATTGATTCGCGATGCTTCTCGAATAATGGTCCTGGTAAAGGCTTAGTTAGTGGATCAGCAACATTATCTGCGGAGCCGACTTTGTCGATTGACACATCTCCTCTTTCCACAATCTCTCTAAGGATGTGGTACTTTCTCAGTACGTGTTTGGACTTCTGATGAGACCTTGGCTCCTTCGCCTGAGCTATAGCTCCCGTGTTATCACACATCACCGGGATAGGAGCAACTCCATTAAGAATGACGCCCAACTCTTGGACAAAATTCCTAATCCAAACAGCCTCCTTTGCTGCAGCCGATGCAGCAATGTATTCGGCCTCAGTGGTGGAATCCGCAGTGCTGCCTTGCTTGGAACTCTTCCAAGAGACAGCACCACCATTGAGCATGAATACGAACCAAGAGGTTGACTTCGAGTCATCAATATCGCTTTGGAAGCTAGAGTCGGTATAGCCTTCCAATTTCAGTTCTCCACCCCCATAGACCAAGAACAACTTATTGGTCCTTCTCAAATACTTGAGGATGTCTTTCACAGCTTTCCAGTGTGGAAGACCAGGGTTGGATTGATATATACTCACTATACTTAGTGCAAACGCCACGTCAGGACCTGTAGATATCATCCCATACATGATGCTACCAATCGCAGAAGCATAAGGAATGCTTGTCATCGCCGCTATCTCTGCATCAGTCTTGGGAGACAAAGACTTGGATAGGGACACGCTATGACACATTGGTAGATGTCCTCTCTTGGACTCATCCATCGGGAACCGCTTCACGATGGTATCAATGTATGTGGACTGGGTGAGACCAAGCAATCTTCTTGATCTATCTCTATAGATCTGTATTCCTAATACAAAAGATGCTTCACCCAAGTCCTGCATCGAGAACTTACTTGCTAACCATATTTTAGTTGATTGCAACATTCCTACATCATTCCCAATGAGTAGAATGTCATCAACATAAAGCACAAGGAATGTCACAGCACTCCCACTGACCTTCTTATATACACTGGGTTCCTCAGGATTCTTAGTAAAATCAAACTCTTTGATTGTACTATCGAATCTGAGGTTCCAACTCCTAGATGCCTG
>NW_027343523.1:5879-7231 GCF_012295235.1 Primulina huaijiensis
CCTTTTCTATCTAATAGAAATTCCTTTTCCAAAAAGGTTGCATTCCTAGAAACAAACACCTTTGTTTCTTGGGGATGATAGAAATAATATCCAACTGAATTCCTTGGATATCCCACAAAGTAGCATAAGATGGATCGACTATCCAATTTATCTCCCACTGCCTGCTTCACGTAAGCAGGGCACCCCCATATTCTAAGATAAGAATATTTTGGAGGCTTACCCATCCATATCTCATATGGTGTCTTATCAACTGCCTTTGTATGGACATTGTTCAACAACAGTGCCGCTGTCTCAAGCGCATATCCCCAAAAGGATGGCGGCAACTCCGTGAACCCCATCATAGACCGAACCATGTCCATCAAAGTTCGGTTACGACGCTCCGAAACACCATTCAATTGTGGTGTAGCGGGCGGAGTCCACTGCGAGAGAATCCCATTCTCCCTAAGATACTCTTGGAACTCGGCACTCAAGTACTCACCACCTCGATCCGATCGAAGTGTCTTGATGCTTCGTCCCAACTGCTTCTCTACTTCACTTCTGAATTCTTTGAACCTTTCAAAGGCTTCAGACTTGTATTTCATCAAATACACATACCCATACCTCGAAAAGTCATCGGTAAAGGTGATGAAGTAGGCATGTCCATGCTTAGTGGTGATGCTAAGTGGACCGCACACATCGGTATGGATCAAATCCAGTAACCCTTTGGCTCGCTCCACATGGCCCTTAAAGGGAATTTTGGTCATCTTTCCTTTTAGACAGGATTCACAAGTCGTGAGAGCATTAACATCAGACATATCAAACATGCCCACTCCCACTAGCTTGTTCATCCTTCTTAGGAAAATATGTCCTAATCGAGCATGGCATAATTGTGCCATATTAAGAGTATCTTGTTTGCGCTTGTTTGTTGTTGTTATCGCTTGGACATTGTTTAGTGGAATATCTTTCAATTTTAAGTTATAGAGATCGTTTTCAAGTTCTCTGGTACCAACTAAACATTCATTCTTGTAAATGTTGCAAACACCTTTGCTAAATAAACAAGAAAATCCATCTTTGTCCAACATAGAAATGGAAATAATGTTTTTTACCAAGTCTACAAATAAAACATCTCTTAACATCAACTTAAAATCATTGTTCAAAATTAAAGAAACATCTCCAACAGCTTTGGCAGCAACTCTTGCCCCATTGCCCATCCTCAAGAAGGTCTCACCTTCCCTGAGCCTCCTACTTCTTCCCATCGCCTGCAAATCATTACAGAGATGTGAGCCACATCCGGTATCTAATACCCAAGAAGTAGAGTTAATTGAAATGTTTACTTCAATATAGAACATACCGTTTCCAGAACTCTTCTGGGC
>NW_027343523.1:7687-8280 GCF_012295235.1 Primulina huaijiensis
CAGCATTCTTTGCATCCTCGAAACGCCTCTGCAGCTCATCGTTCATAGAAGCCTGCATATAACACTTGGCCTTCAAGTCATGGTCACACCATTCCTTGTAGGTCTGCAATTCCTCGGGAGTGCAGTCAGTCGGAGCCTCAGCAGGGGGCGACTCAGTCAGTGTATATGCAATCTTTTCCGAGTTTAGGACGATTTTCAGATTTCTTAGCCAAGTGAGATAGTTAGGTCCGGTTAATACGTGTTTTTCGAGAATGGCAGAAAGCGGATTGCGAATTGAAGACATTGTCAAATTTTGTACTGAAAAGTAAAACAGATAAATGTTAATGACTATTTTAAAATATTTAACAAGATATAAAGTTTGAACTTTACTTTATAAATTTTCGCTCTCACTGTTTTTATGGGGACCCAGGCTCTAACTCGATTATCTTTTGGGATTAATTGGATCTTTGCTAGAAAATGTGGGTCAAAATTTTGCTTTTAACATTTATTCAAATGTATATAAACAAGCACAAGACATTATATAAAATACTGTCATCTTATTCAACTAAAATTAACCTTCACATATTCGGCTACAATTAACAGACTAGTGTTTA
>NW_027343523.1:8346-10669 GCF_012295235.1 Primulina huaijiensis
ACTCTTATTCTTTGACTCGACTCATATCTAAGTCTAGGGATCCCGGTGTGAATAAGACGTAACAAGTCTCCCACCTACTCTCCCAATCGGGGTGGCGGTACGTCTTATTCCTAGACTTCGGTCATATCTGTATCGAATGTCTACAATCGGAGATGATCTGCTCCTATGCGTCGATACACCGAACGTCTAGTTTGACAATCTGTCAATGACTCCTATCTCAAATGCTTGAATATAAATCTATAAACAAGACATAATCATAATCAAACATAATTAAGAATCTAGTATGTGATTTTGGGAAACTCGTATCCAGTCTGAATCGAGTCATGTCTTCCCGTGTTCACATGAATTATACCTTTCTTATCGTAGTTTCGGTTTGAACAAGTCGAAGTCTTGTATTCTTGATATCGAATTTGTCAAACCCAATCGGAAATGACATATATACAATGCACCATGTCAATCTTTAACTTCAAGCAATACGTATACGGATTAATATTCAATCTCGGTACATTTCGACGGCATAACGAGGTAATCTTTCGATACCGGTAATGCCAACAACAAGCTCAACAACTCATAAGCACGATCATATCATCCCAATTCTAATTCCAGCATGTCAAAATCTATTCAATTCAATCAATATATGCTTAAATTCATAACAAATGCGTACGGTACCATTTCTTCGATCCGGTTGCGAATAAACGTTCCCAATAATCACAAGAACAATTAATAACAATCAAACTCTGATTTCCCCCAACATCTAAACTTCAAACTATCTAGGAAATGAATAAAACTTACATCTTCTTGAAGCTATTGAGGAGAGGAGCACGAATCTAGTCTCGGATCGAAAATCGGATGGTTGGATTCTTCAAAATCAAATGTCTAAGGAGAAATGAAGTTTGAAGGAATTGCTGTAATTTCTCTCTCACTTCCTGCTGAAACCTCGAAGAAATGTTGAAGGCATATCACATTATATTGCATGGCAAGGACACTTGGCTTATTTTTCATTATACACGTCTCGCGCATATGCGCGACCTCAACCGGCGCATATGCGCGAGACCTACTGTCTCGGCACTTAACAATTTTATCTGCTGGCGCATATGCGCGCCCCTTCTCGGCGCATATGGGCCCACTTCTCTGGACATCTCGCGCATATGCGCGACTCTTGTCGCGCATATGCGCGAGACCTTCGTCTCTGCATCTCTTGGACTCACTCAGCTCGCGCATATGCGCGCCCACCAGCCGCGCATATGCGCGAGACCTTCGGGTCTCACACATAATTCTTGCACATATTCTCAACTCAACAATTCCAAGCCCATCTCGACATGCTCTGTCTATAACCATATCAATCAATCAATTAATAGCCTCAGATTAACAGGATAAAAATCTCGGGCATTATAGTTTTGACATTTTCACTACCCTCTAGTAAAAACGGGAAACTCCTTTCTTCAGTAGGTACGTAAGGCCCAATTAGCGAATTATGATCCCGAATAATATCAGCAAATCATAATTCCTAAAAGGTAGTTTCCAATTGCATCGCCATGCAACCCTCTACGTAAACTTTTGTCTCACGTTGGATTAGGACCCAATAATATGACGTCGTTCATCTTTACGTGTCAAGCCTAACCCATCGATATTGAACCTTAATGGACGGTCACCATGAGTTCCCTCAATAATATGAGCCGAAATCATGTGAGTTCCACGTAGTTCACATCACCATGTCAATGGATGTCACATCTTTCCGGCACCCAGGGCCCCCCCAATAATATGAGCCGAGCCCCGAGTACGGGTAGCGTTCATCATCTACCCATTGTC
This sequence comes from Primulina huaijiensis, assembly GCF_012295235.1. Classification (NCBI taxonomy): domain Eukaryota; kingdom Viridiplantae; phylum Streptophyta; class Magnoliopsida; order Lamiales; family Gesneriaceae; genus Primulina; species Primulina huaijiensis. The sequence goes on from NW_027343523.1 coordinate 10,156, forward strand.
GATGGAAGACATGGAAATTTTAAAAAAATTTATAATTCCCCTTTTCGGGCTTGATATTAATTTTGAATATTATTCAAAATGAGGGTTTTTTAATTTTGAAAGGTCTCATCATTAATTTTATTTAAAAACTTGCCATGTTTGATCGTATGTTTGCCGGATTCATGCAACTTTGTTATTATCATAATAATAACGCACATACTCATTATTTTTAACATATCATGCATATATTATAAACAGTAAACAAACAAGGATGATCAATCGCCCCAACACTAATGGCCCGTGTGAGCTAAACACGGGCCTATGTCCAATCCTAGGGAAATGCACGGGATGCAAATGCAACTATTACATTAGCTTCCAATATTTACATGTCTTCGATCTTCATAATCATCATGGCCACCATCTTCCAATCTTGATCATCCACTATACTAATATTTACAAATAAATATCCATGGCAAATAGGGATACATCTCATGGGGTGGGAACGGGCCATAAACCAAGCCCACTTTATAAATTT
>NW_027343523.1:11248-13839 GCF_012295235.1 Primulina huaijiensis
GTCATAATCTACTCCACACAATCCCAACTTGACACCATTTAACTCCCCCAACAACAAGGAAGCAAATGACAACCATTCAACATGCATGTCCCCCAACTTGACATCATTTACTCCCAATGCACCACCTTATTTGACCACAAGCATTCACCACCTTCTCCACTCTCCCTAGCACGAAAATTAGGAGATTTAGCAGCCCCCATTCTTGGCCAAGACAACAACATTAGCAAAGTTTCTTCATTTCCGTTGCAGTGTCTCCCGATCTGACGTATTGTGTTGTTTATTGTAAAAACAACTTAAGGCATGTGTATTTTCTTCCTTTTTCTCATCAATCAAGTGTATTACATATGTTTAGTATGATATATGTGCATGGCTTCGATTTTATAGCAAGAAACCACAAGAAAATATTTTTGAGAACCATAGTCCATTCTCGGCCATCTTGTGCAGGTCACGGCCCTTGCTTGTTTTGTTGATTTTCAGGTTGGCTCGGTTCCTAGGCTGCCAAGGCTGCTTATGGTCATGTCCTAGGGTGTGTTAGGGTCAAGTTTGATCAAGGGTTCAATCCCCAAAACCGTAAGTTAAGTGCTCAAATCAGTAGGTAAGAAACAAGTGTCACATTTGGGGTTCATTTGCTGTCAATGGGTTTCGTAGGATAGTGTTCGAGCCATGGCTGGCCTAGGGCCAGTAGCCATGGCTAGGACCCTTCCCTAACAATCATAGGACGTGGTCAAGTCGTCCCCAAGTGGCTTGAGCAATGTCCCAAATCGTTTGGACAGAAACAACTCAGGTTGGTCGCGTTTGACAGTAACATTTGCGTGGGTGGTTCGTTGTTGGTTTATGGGTTTGTATGGTTCATGGTTAGCTAAGGGCCCTTAGCCATGACTCATACAACACCTTAACATGTCTAGCATAGACCATGGTTAGCCTCATAGCCATTGGATCCATTATTTGACAGCAATCAAACTAGTAAAGTCACGGCTCCATGACAGCAAGCTCTTGATATCTGATCTTTCGGAGTTTTAGATTCTGGTATCAATCCGTCCATTTTCTGAAAATACTTTCAACACAAAAGTTGTATTTTATTGTGTTGTCTTAGATTTGTTATAAAATTCATAATTTTTGAATAAGCAATGAGGGAGATATGATTTTTCTTGTAAAAACGCACAATCTGTCCGAAGAATATTTTGACAGCAAGCTCTTGATATTTGATCTTTCGGAGTTTTAGATTCTGGTATCAATCCGTCCATTTTCTGAAAATGCTTTCAACACAAAAACTGTATTTTATTGTGTTATCTTCAATTCGATATAAAATTCGTATTTTTTTCGATAAGAAACAAAAGAGTTATGATTTTTCTCGTAAAACCCCTCAAGCTGTCTTAATTGTGCGAGAATATTTTGTTCAAGTTTTTGGTGTGAGTTCCATTGGGTCTTGTTCTTGGTTCTTGGTTGGCCTGTGGCCATTAGCCTTGGACTAAGACATGCCCAAATGTGTTATGGAGGTCGAGTTTTTAACCGTTTGTGATTTGGTTAAGTTTAGAAGTCATACGAGAATTTACGGTGCAATGTGCCAAAGTGACTCTCGAAAGAGCGTTTCATGATTTTGGCCTCCATGCACAATTTTCGTGTATTACAGCCCTTTTGTATATATTTTCCAGTATTTTAGATGTATTTTAATCATGACTAAACGATGGTTCGATGTTGGTTCGGGTTGGTACGGAGTCATGGTTAGATACTAAGTTTGTTGGGCGTAATTTTCTCGTTTTTAGTTCGAATATGAAGTGTTGGTCAAGTTGAGATTATTTGCATGTGTCTCATGTTAGAATTAGGTCGCAGTGAGCCTGGGAACGATCCAACTCATTTGGTAAATTAAAACAGGATAATAATTATATTACGTGCATAAAAAAAAATAGAAAATATTTATTTTTGAGATATATGCGATATGTCTTGTGGCCACCTTACGCTTATGGGATTGCTTCACCCAGTGACTTTCGACCGGTTTACGATTATGTATGGGTACGGATATCCAGTCCAAGGGCTGTGATGATCTTTACCGCCCAGTATACTGTGGTTTAGTCTGATCAGACGTGCATGTTATGTTTATGGGCCACTTGCGTAGAACATTATCTCTAAAGAAAAAATTACGATATGATATGTTATGACAGGGCTCTATCGAGCAACTCTTTTATGTACGATTTTTCAGTTATGCACATATTTATAATTACTCATGACACGATTTTCACGTTACGCTTTACGATACGATATTTTTACGTTGCATGCGATTTTATGATATATTTACTTGTTATTCACGATATATGCATGCTGGGTCTTTAGACTCACTAGACTTGATTGATGTAGGTACTGACGATGCAGAGGCTGAGGGCGGGACCAGTGAGTTAGCTCGGATCGGCGGTAGTACGAACCCGAGGACCTCACGTTTATTTATTCAGTTTTATGTTCAAACTCTTGTTATAACTTTATATATATTTTAAGTTATTGTTTAAAACATTATTCAGTTCCCGCTGCTATGTTTATGTTAAACCGTTGGGTTATTTTACGAAAGTTTTTATACGTTGCAATTTTATTTATTTAAAGAG
>NW_027343523.1:15696-20031 GCF_012295235.1 Primulina huaijiensis
AGGTAAGCGGTGAATCCCCGACTACAATGCATCGACTCCTATATGTTTCGACAGAACACCCAACCTTGCCACCTGATGACCCCTTGAGAGTCGGTAAACAAGTCAAAGTGTAATTCTAGCACATAGAGTCTCAATGTTGTCCCGGGTCATAAGGACTAATGGTGTACAACCATAAACTAGGACTGTTTCACTCGATAAGTGAGAACCACTTGGAAAGTCCTTTATGGAGGGTTGTTCAGTGCACTCTACCAGGAGCACCTATCTGCATGTTTGGACATCACAATGTCCCCTACCAATGAAACATGGTACTCACATCGCAGATACTAGTCTCGAACTCGAGCGGCCTATATCCTTCTTAGTGGCGGCTGAATCGACTAGGAACCGTTTAGAATATACAGTATTACAAATATGAGTTTAATGATACTCATCATATGAGCATCTCATATTCTTTCTACTATTTGTATATTCAAGGGCTTTATCTATGCAACTAGCATGGGTATACAGATAAAGAAGTGCCAAAACAATAAATTCAAATATTATTAAAATAAAGATCGTTTATACATAGAGTTTCATTGTGAACACTCGGCCAACACTTGGCTCGACGTGCACCTACTCTAACATCTTGGACTCAACTTTCCCTTTTTGCCAAACCGCATCACACCTTTAAGAGGTGCAATCTTCAAAAACACGTGATCGCCAATCTCAAACTGCAACTGCCTTCGTCTGACATCAGCATAACTCTTCTGTCTTGACTGTGCTGTCTTCATCCTTTCTTGAATAACAGCAACAACATCAGCTGTCTGTTGGACCAACTCTGGACCCAACATTTTTCTCTCACCAATCTCGTCCCAATACAAGGGAGATCTACATTTTCTGCCATAAAGTGCTTCATAAGGTGCCATTACAATCATCGCTTGGTAACTGTTATTTTACGTAAACTCAACAAGAGGCAATTTGGAATCTCAGCTACCAGGATAATTGATAGTACAAGCTCTGAGCATATCCTCCAAAATCTGAATAACTCTCTCTGATTGACCGTCGCTTTGAGGATGATATGCTGTACTGAATGCTAACTGTGTACCCAAGGCTCTATGCAAACTCTTCCAAAACTCTGAAGTAAATCTAGGGTCACGATCAGACACAATCGACACAGGAACACCATGAAGTCTAACAATCTCAGCTATTTACTCTTCGGCATATTGGTTCATAGAATACGTTGTCTTGACTGGGAGAAAATGCGCTGACTTGGTCAACCGATCAACGATAACCCAAATAGAGTTATAGCCTTTCTGCGTTCTGGGAAGACCAATCACGAAGTCCATTGTAATGAGCTCCCATTTCCATTGAGGAATCTGCAATGACTGCAATGTCCCAGCAGGTCTCTGGTGTTCGATTTTCACCCGCTGACAAGTTAGGCACTGAGAAATAAACATGGCAATGTCCTTCTTCATACCTGGCCACCATAGAGTCTTCGAAGATCCTGATACATCTTGGTACTACCTGGATGTATCGAGTATGGCGCTGTATGAGCCTCTGTTAAGATGTCTCGTCTAATATCATCACCTGTAGGAATGCATATACGTTATCTAAATGTCATCAAACCATCTCCATTTATTCCAAACTCTGAATTATCTCTCTCTTCTGCTCTGGCTCTCATCTCTGTCAACTATAAATCATTGGCCTGCTCTCTACGGATCTTGTCCGTCAAAGTAGTCCGAATGATCAACGCTGAAAAGCGAGTAATGGTTCCCGGAACCACCAAAGCTATCTCCTCTCGTTCCAAGTCTAACAACAACGACTTCTGGATCATAGAACTCAAAGAGAAACTTGACTTACGGCTCAATGCATCCGCTACAACATTCGCCTTCCCAGGGTGGTAACTAATCGTCACATCAAAATCTTTGACAAGGTCTAACCACCGTCTCTGTCGCATATTGAGTTCTTTATGGGAAAACAAATACCTTAAACTCTTGTGGTCCGTGAAAATTTCACACTTTTTGCCATATAAATAGTGTCTCCAGATTTTCAGGGCGAAAACTACAGCTGCCAGTTCCAGGTCATGCGTAGGATAATTTTTCTCGTAGTATTTCAACTGATGAGAAGCATAAGCTATAACCTTTCCACGTTGCATCAGCACTGCACCAAGACCCTTCTTCGACGCATCGGTAAAAACAACAAAGTCCTCTGAACCAATGGGCAATGCAAGTACCGGAGCTGTCGTCAACTTATCTTTCAACTCCTGGAATCCTCTTTGGCATTCATTGGACCACTCAAACTTCACAGTCTTCCTCGTCAAATTGGTTAATGGCAGAGCAATTTTGGAAAAATCTGAAATAAAACGACGATAATAACCCGCCAAACCAAGAAAACTGCGTACCTCTGATACAGTGGTAGGGATAGGCCACTTCTGTATCGCCTCTATTTTCGCTGGATCAACAGCTAACCCATCCTTCGAGACAACATGGCCTAAGAAAGAAATCTGCTCTAACCAGAACTCACATTTCTTCAACTTAGCATACAACCTCTTCTCCCTCAACAATTGAAGAACGACTCTGAGGTGCTCTGCGTGAAGCTCTCTAGTCTTGGAATAAATCAATATATCATCGCTGAAAACAATGACAAAGTTATCCAAATACGGCTTGAACACCAGGTTCATAAGATCCATGAAGACTGAAGGAGCATTAGTCAGACCAAACGACATCACAAGAAATGTGTAATGCCCATACCTGGTCCGAAACGCCGTCTTAGGGATATCAGACTCCCTAACTTTCAACTGATAATAGCCAGAGCGCAGATCAATCTTCGAAAACACTGTAGCCCCCTGCAGTTGGTCAAAAAGATCGTCTATCCGTGGCAACGGATATTTATTCTTGATCGTAAATTTATTGATTTCTCTGTAATCAATACACAGCCGCAAAGACCCATCTTTCTTCTTGACGAAAAGAACCGGAGCTCCCCAAGGCGAAGAACTCGGCCGAATAAAACCTTTATCTAATAACTCTTGCAACTGCGTCTTCAATTCTTTCATCTCTGTAGGGGCCATTCTGTACAGAGCCTTAGAAATAGGAACCGTTCCGGGGAATAGATGAATCACAAACTCTACATCCCTGTCCGGCGGTAAACCCGGCACGTCATCCTCAAATACATCAGGGAACTCTCTCACAACATCAATATCATCAATATTCAACTTAACAATTCTATCCGTATCAACAATTGAAGCCAAAAACCCATCATAACCTCTAAACAACAACTTCTTAGCCTCAAGACACGAAATAAAAGGAAGGAACAGCGAAGTACCTGCACTGGCGAGCATACCTTCCTTATTTCTATCATCTGCAAATTTCACAGTCTTAGCAACGCAATCAATCACTGCACGGTAAGTTGATAGCCAATCCATGCCTAGTATAATATCAAACGCAACCATCGGAATAACAATCAAATCGGCATAAACCACTCGCCCATCGATTTGAACATAACACGCATACACAATAGACGTCGGGCACAACACATCTCCCGAAGGCAATACAACATTAAACTGGAGGGGAAGAATAGAAGGAACTAAACCCTAAGATCTCAAAAATAGTTCAGACATAAAAGAATTAGTAGCACCTGTATCAATCAATGTCGTAGCTACTCTGCCTGAAATTAAGATACTGCTAGAGATCACAGAAGAATCAGGGTTTATACCTTCTTTCGTCATGGTGAAGATGCGACCCTGCACCTTCTCTTTACTTGATCCTCTCGGACAGTCCTTAGCAATATGGCCTGCAGTACCACATCGGTAGCAAGTGTGAGTACCAAATCTGCACTTTCCCCTATGATGCCTACTACACTTGGGACACAACGGCTTCTCTGGATCAGATGGAACTGTCGGTGCTTTAGAACTCGGCTTTATCTTGCCTTTCCCCTTGTAATTGCCTTTTCCTCTTTGGCTCGAACCTTGACCTCTTTGAGCAATAGCCTGCTGCCTCTCTTGTCTCTCTCTAGCAATATCCATTTCATCTTGCTCGGCTAACAATGCTTTAGCCACAATCTCTTTAAATCTCACCGCTTTAGACATTGATGTCTCTTCTGATTTCTGCTCGAAGTCCTCTAATAAAATGAGCACCCTTGTCTTTGTCATTTGAGGCAATATATGAAGCAAATAGACAACCCTCCTCAAACTTCAAGATGTACTCGTCAACATTCATACTTCCTTGACGAAGCTCTAAAAATTCAATCACCTTCCTAGTTCGAACTGCATCTGGGAAGTACTTGTCATAGAAAAGATCCATGAAATCTTGGCACTTTAATGCCGGAACATCAACACCTACCTTGGTAGCATTCCACGAAATA
>NW_027343524.1:0-463 GCF_012295235.1 Primulina huaijiensis
CTGAGGAGTGTAATCAGGATGTCGATATGAACGATGTGAAGAAAATAAAAAAGGATGATCCTCGTAGGTTGTCCAAGAAGAAGGTGAGCGCTTCTGCGTCTCATTCCCCATGAATTACCTAATCTGGAATATCCGGGGACTTCGGAACTCGGAGTCCCAACAGAGGCTTCATGCCTTAGTTAAGGAGAAACAGATTAAGGTTTTGGCTATTCTAGAGCCGATGATTACTTTGGATCAGAGATTCATGACTCGTCGTTTGGGATTTTCTAGAGTCATTTCGAATCTCTCTGGTCATATTTGGGTCTTTTTTTCTGCTGATGTGCAGGCTGAGTGTGTATTTGACCATGACCAGTTCCTTCACATTAAAGTCTCTGCTCTTTTTTTGCCGACTTCTGTTTTTTGTTCTTTTGTTTACGCTCGATGTGACTACATTGAGCGTCGGGATCTTTGGGCTTCCTTACTT
>NW_027343525.1:0-305 GCF_012295235.1 Primulina huaijiensis
AAAGGTCGAACCGCAGCACGAAGAACAGGTTTGACCACTGATTCAAAACCGTTGACTGCCGAGTCAACTCGGTCAACACGGCGGTTTGACTCGCCCGAGTTGACCCGCGAGTTGCCGGCCGGAGTAGAAGCGATCGACGGCGACACAATGGGGGGCACAGAACCGGTGTCTAAACCACGAGAACCGGACGTTGGAGGGGTCGATTGAACACGAGAATTGTTAGAAATCGATTGAAATTCTCCAATTTGGGCGTTTTTTTGCGGGAGAGAATTTCCTGAAATTGAAGATATGGATGGATTACCCAT
>NW_027343526.1:0-240 GCF_012295235.1 Primulina huaijiensis
TGTTGAGGATATTTCATTGGTGCCTCAGGTTGTGGTGGATCCGATACCTACTCCTCCAGATATTTCAGTGGTTGTTACTTCCGTTATTGCAGGTGATGCTCAGGGGTCTAGTTCTGGGGCTAGCACTTCTCCGGTTGATGTTGTTCCAGTTGTGATAGACCCGATGATTGTTTCCACTGCTCCGGCACAGATGGAAGTTCCTAAAGCTTCTGGTCCCATTACTCCGTTACCGATTGGACA
>NW_027343527.1:0-1484 GCF_012295235.1 Primulina huaijiensis
GCATAATGATTTGAATATTGATCCAAATTGTGTGAGGCCACAACCTAGCTAAGATATAATGCTACAACTTTCATGTTTTGGCTTTTGTTCACATCATTAGGGAAGATGAGCCAAAAGTGGCCCGAAGTGTGTCGTGTGTATCGTTGTTCCTGCACTGACACATGTTGGGAGAATGAGCATAACTTTTTACTCAGATCTTCAAATGACATGAGGCTAATTGGAGATGCAAGAAAACACATAGGGCTACAACTTTCAGGTTCACCACTTTTGCTAATTCGGAAGTTAAAAATGAGTTTTTTGGCAGAATGTGGCGCGCATATGCGCCAGAACTCGCGCATATGCGCCGGGTAAGCAGAACGGGCTGCGCATATGCGCCCGAAAAGTCGCGCATATGCGCCCAGCGGTCTGAAAAAGATAAGTATCAAGTTTTCTATCACTTTCCATCATTCTCACCTCCTCTAACAGCATAAACTCGAAAGAAAACCTAGAAAACTTCCTTCAAATGCTTTTTTCTTCATTTCTTTCATCACTTTGAGGTAAGAACTTAGTTCTCCATCACAAGAACTCCATAAAGGTGTAAGTTTTCCTCTCTTTTGGTTATTATTAATGTAGAGGAGCAAACTTCACTTAGACTAGACATAGTAATTGACTTATTGATATGTTTGACAGACTAGGAACAAGAAACATCGTCTCAAACCAGTATTTGTACGCTTGGACAGTAAGTTGGCATGTTCTTGAAGTAATACATGAGTAATATTATGATTTCAATACTTTTCATTGATTATTGATATATGTACATTGTTAGTATGTTTATTGATGAAAACATAGCACCATATTCCATTGTTATGTTTTAAATATGAAAGGAACTCATGAATATTGAAGATGGGTGCTATGTCATGAACATGAAAAGAAAAGGACTGATTTTAAATGATATAGAGCTTGTTGACATCATGGGTGGTTTTAAGTCCACCAAAGCTATTGGCCAATATATGTTCATGGGGCGTGGGGTTGCCAAAGGTTGCTCCCTGACGTCTAACACAGTAGTAGCTATATAATAAAGCAAGCACGGTAGTACAGGTCAACTAATGAGGCTCAAGTACAAAAATGAACATGAATATATGCTATGATATGACATGTTTTAAAGATTCATTGTTGTCACGACTTGATATGTATACTAAACTCACGTAGCTCATGTATTACAGGATCAGGTAGTGGAGAGACGTAGGATGCCGGTTCGCCAATGGATGCTTGTGACGTGCCTTACCTCGACAAGAATCGGGATATCTTATTGTATAGCTTCTGCATATGTATTGTAGTAAATTTTATGTCAGGGTTTGAAACAAGTTCCATGTTATGTATGATGATACAAAGTATGTTTGTATATGAGAATATGTTTATAAGTGTGTATAAATAGTATTGCTTGAGTTTTTGGTGTATACAAAATATAGGGACATCATGCCAAAATTTTTATAAACGGTCAAAGT
>NW_027343527.1:2063-2501 GCF_012295235.1 Primulina huaijiensis
AAGCTATATCTCCAAAGGTTGATCGTCGAGTGAGCAACGGAAGTTACAAAATTATTTTTACAATGAAAAAATCGAGCACCCTAACCACTATGATGTGTAGCAAATAAGAAAAACACAAAATATGTAATACATAGGGTGTTTTAGGATTTTACTTATCAATCTCAAGAGATTGATGATGGCTCCAATCAAGTTGTAAACAACTTGTGTAATGCCCAAGAATTGTAGGTTGATAAGATGAGATTATGAAGTTTGCATGCAAGGACACCGCCCCCGCGCCCCAGTTTCGACCGCACCCGCGGTCCAAGACATACCGCACCCGCGGTCGTTGATTTTGAAATGTTGAAGGGTTGCCGTAGCCTGAGATAAGCTAAAAACGAAGAGGGACCGCACCCACGGTCGCTGTTTCTGAATTTTAGATGGGGATGCCGTGAGCTAAGC
>NW_027343528.1:0-8898 GCF_012295235.1 Primulina huaijiensis
ACTAATACAGCAGGAAAACCAAAATCTTGAAAGTCCGGGAGAAATTAGGCCCCGGCACCATATTTTAAGTCCGGGAGATTTGAGGCCCCGACACATTATCTTAAGCCCGGGAGATTTGAGGCCCCGGCACCATATATTGAAAGACCGGGAGATTTGAGGTCCCGACATATTATTTAAAGTCCGGGAGACACGAGGCCCCGGCATATTGTCTTAAGCCCGGGAGATTTGAGGCCCCCGGCACCATATATTGAAAGACCGCGAGATTTGAGGTCCCGACATATTATTTAAAGTCCGGGAGACACGAGGCCCCGGCATATTGTCTTAAGCTCACGAGGTATGAGGCCCTGGTACATTCTTCAAGGTCCGGGAGATATAAAGCCCCGGCACATTATTTAAAGTCCGGGAGGTATCAGGCCCCGGCATATTGTCTAAGATCCAGGGCACTACACCCTGGCTCGGGGAACCACACCTCGATCAACAATAAGCTCAGGGTTCTCAAACATGGCTCGGGGCTCCGCACCTCGACCATTCCCAAGTCCCGGGACATGTTCTCCGGTCCAAGGCTCCGCACCTTGGTTATTTATAAACCCAGGGTTCTCAAACCTGGCTCGGGGCTCCGCACCTCGACCATTCATGATGGCCAGGGCTCCGCACTTTGGTTATCTATTAAGTGCAGGGACCCACACCCTGGCCCGGGGCTCCGCGCCTGGACCATTTCGAGTCCGGGAGACACGAGGCCCCGACATCTTATCTCAAGTCCATGAGACACGAGACTCCGGCTCCTCATCCCATCTCTGGGAGACATGAAGCCCCCGATGCTTTTATAAAACCAGATTGATCGTCTCTTTGGGAATCCAAGCATGACTAATCGGCACAGCGAGTATGACTCTAGCCCGACTATTTAAGGGATGTGTGATGANTTTTGGGAATCCAAGCATGACTAATCGGGACAGCGAGTATGACTCTAGCCCGACTATTTAAGGGATGTGTGATGATACCCCTGTAAGAGCCCGGGTCATGGATGACCCGGGATATCAGATTGATTCCCAAATCAGGGTCAATCTGCAGGATGGATTCTTCTGAAGCCGGGCAGGTGCAAGCCCGGGCTCTACTCCCCGGGCAACCAGACGCCCGGGCTCTTATATAAGCCCCCGGTAGGCATTCTAAACGGGCCACCTCAATATGAGCACCGCACTCGAGTATACTAGCAGAATTGGATGTGGGCGACCGTCCTATCTCTGACACTAATCCAAGTGGTTGACAAAGTCAAACAGGCGGGATGTGACTAGTGTATGATTTGACATGTCAGAATGTAACCGCCCTACTATAATCAGTAGGTAGCACGAAAAACGAGGTCATCATTACTTCTCCTACTATAAATACCAGGTTCTCCCTTTACATTTAGATTCATTCATTTTATTGTCTACACTCTTACACCAATATCACAACCATCACTTGGTTACATTGGTCTTTTGTTGAGTCATTCACTGACTTAAGCATCGGAGTGGCCACGCCGGACTCCCCTCCGGCGCCCATTCACGAGTTCATCTCCTTGTGTGCAGGTTACAGCTGAAGCCATATTGCGGAGATATATCTCCTTATTCTTATTCCCTTCATTATATTGATAGCAGATCCGGTAGAGCACCCGACCCGGCTTGTCAATTTCACCCGGATCGCATCACTAAGGTATAAGGTTTATCTTCCTCTAATTTCTCTTGCTATTGGAGGACCCAAAAGCTGGTGCTTAAGTTCCTAACAGCTAGCCACCATCATTATAAATCGTAAAAGGTTTGCTTTGTGTACATTGATTCAGAGTGTTGGCTGAAAGAATTTTCTATGGGATGCGTAAATATAAGAAAAATATTATCGTTTCCGAAAATACATCCTACTAGGACGACTTTGAGTGGAGGACACAATTAGATAAATGCCAAGTACCAGACAGGACTGGGAGGTTACATCAATTGGTAGAAAAATAAAAACCAATTAACATTATCTAGGGAAGATTTGAAGTACAACATCAGTGTCCAAATTTTGTAAAACTTATGGCGTTTCATCTCCGATTTAGAGATAAACATGTCTTTAAAACAATTTTCAAATTATGTAATAGTTACACGGCATTTATGTACCTTCACATGCACCTTAATATAAAAATTAATAACAAACGTGAAACAGAAGATGGGGAGTAGGAATAGCAATAACTTAAAATCAACAACATTTTACATTGTCTTGTAATCAAAACATTGCAAAGATTGTATAGCCAACCGCATAGCCCATTCTTCTCAGCTGGTTTCCAAAAGCATAAGATTTGGTTCGAGCCTCATCCGGAACACAAGTATGAATTTTTGAAAAATTAAAAGTCAAATGTTTTATAGCCATGAATCATACAACAATAAGCATGCAATTTCCATATCATTTATGTCGCAAGTGTAGCATTTTCTATTCCAGAAATAGAGCAGCATTGAGGTCAAAGTTCCTTAAGTACGCCTAAAACAATGTTTATTTTTATACCAATACCGTACTAAAAGTCATGAATGAGAGGTGACACCAAGAAAACAGTTGAAAAACAAACAGGATTGCATTCCATATTTAATAATACCAACCGTCATCTACTCGTTGAGTAAGTTAAGGGATATACTAAACAGCAAGAATTTTCATGTACGTTATCAATTTAATATAAGAAAGTTCAACGTCATGACTATTCAAATTCATTAATAAACCAATTGTATGTCATAATATAGATTCCCTTTGCTGGGAAACATGATTTTTCAATAAATATATCGATAACAACCATGCAACCATTTATGTTTTTCTCTATAATATAGCTTAAATTTACTGGTAACTTTTCCCATTAAAATATCAAGAGCAAAAGAATTACCACTATTTTGTTCTCGCTTTTTACATTGAGTGATTGATTTTAACTATCCGATCATAAAATATGAAGGTGATTGAGAATAACCCCATTCAATAAATCAACATCCAGTTGCCAAAATTTACTAATAATTTATTAATATATCATGAAAATCTTCCATACATTCATTTAAATATCCAAACAATTTCTATATCAAAGCAGACAAAGTAATATTTAACCATTTTAAACACCAATTAAATACATTGCAAACTTAAGAGTATGAAAACGTCCAGACATTAGAAACAAATGAAGAATTTATGGACTCAATCATACTCAGATAAAACCCATCAACCGTCGATTTCAAATGCTGTAAAAATTAGCTTAAAATTTCAATGAATTTAAGGTTCATAAATTCAAACAGTTTCTAGAGACTTCAATTATTTTTACGCAAACAAAGCATACAGAGACACCATCATAGAGAAGCAAAACTAACACACACTTAAATCCTCGTGAAAATTAGAACAAACCCATGTTACTCTAAACGTTTTTTACACGAAAGGGAAGAAATCAAGACAAGGTATTGACTAGTGATATGAAGACTACAGAAGAACTCACCATCAACGACGAATCAGCATAAGAATCAGTAAGAAATATCACAAGTCCGCCAATTTACCACACCAGCTTCGAAATTTAAAGAAACGGCAGTGAAAATAATCTCAACTTCTCGTAGCACAATCCAAGAATTCCATCAATGCACAGTTTGGTGTCCTTAAAATTCGTAAACCGCGTTTCACTTTTATATACATTTGTCGTACATGGGAAATCTTCCACAGAATGCAACAGAACAGAAACCGAGGAAATCGCGATACAAGCTCTGAAAACAAGCTGCGCCAGAAAAGAAGCACGAAATTTTCGAATATCCCACAAGAAATTTTGTTACAAAACGGGAAATTTGGGGAAAAGGGACGGCATTATAAAGTATTTAAAAAAAATCCATGACTCAATTTATTTAAATGTCCTTGTGTTTTAAGTGAAAATACATCATTAAATTTGATNAAGCTTTGGTCTTTGTCAAAGCTTTGGTCGACCAAACAATGGTCGATCATTGATTGTTGGGTCTATNCCCATTTTCATTTCCTTTCCGATTATAATTCTCAACACAAATCGACGTAATGACTAATAATCTGATAATATTAACATTTATTTCGATTTATGGTTTATTTTCGTTGATCGATCGACTGATTGAAAAAGAAAATTTTGACCACGTTTTAGTCGACACAAGCGTGAATCGACCAAATTTTTGGTCGACCAATGGTCGATCATTGATTTGGTCAAAGTCGACCAACATGTTGGTCTGGTCAAAGACCAAATTGCTTGGTCGACCAACAATTGTTGGTCGACCAAAGCTTTGGTCTTTGACCAAAGCAATGGTCGACCAACAATTGGTCGACCAAAGCTTTGACCAAGCTTTGGTCGACCAAACAATGGTCGATCATTGATTGTTGGGTCTATACAATATCTCGATTTGGGAAAAAAGACTCGTAAATTTTAATTGAGAGNTCGACCAACATATTGGTCTGGTCAAAGACCAAATTGCTTGGTCGACCAAACAATGGTCGATCATTGATTGTTGGGTCTATACAATATCTCGATTTGGGAAAAAAGACTCGTAAATTTTAATTGAGAGAAGATGTGTGTCGATCGAGAAGAAAAAAAAAGGAGAATTAATTAAGTTTAATTGTTGTTAGTATAATAATCAAAAGTCAACTCCTTGTTTCTTTAAAAAAAAGTCAGAGTCCTTATTTTTTAAATACTTTCTATCTCACTCCTACTTTTTTAACTGACCCCAAAACCAGTGGCGAGAGAGTAGTGTGAAAGGAAGGGAAAACGAGGAAAAGGGGAGTGACGGAAGTGTTTATTAAAAAAAAGGGATCGAATGTAATTTCCTTTTTTATCTTCATTTTTAAAATTTGTTTAAAATTTGTTTAAAAACTATTTTTTTATTAGTGTATTTAAGTTTTTATTTTAATTTTATATATAATAAAATTTATAATTTAATTAAATAAAAAAAAGCTTACTCGACTCAATTTTTTCATTTTTCCCGACTCAACCTTAGTTCTCATTTCATTCCTTCCTTCCTTATCTTCACAAAAAATCCTTTTCTTCTCTTCTCAACCTTCCATTGTTCTGCTACATTTTGGCTAATTAACCATGAGTCTACAAGACATTCCTCTGCAACAAATCCAACGAGAAAATCACGTATTGATAAGAATTTATTTTGAGATACAAAATATATGGGTCTCGTCAGTGTGAAGAGACCCAGGTGAAGAACACGACCCATGGCTTCACGAGGCTTCACGACCCTGGGTCCTTCACGACCCCTGGGTCGTGAAGACTTGTGCTTCACGAGGGTCGTGAAGCACAAGTGGGGGTCGTGAAGCTTCACGACCCACACGACCTAGGTCCTCTTCATGTCACGACTCAATTTAAAATAACAAAACGGTTTACAGGTTTAATTTAAAAACTAATAATAACCTTTGTTATGTTTTAAATTTTTACAACTAATAATCTTTTTGTTTGTTTGTTTTTTTTTTACAGGTTTACTTCCCCGCTGAACTTGGAAGGAATCAATTATTTGAATGCAAATTAACTTTAGGATCAAGATACGTTGAAATCTGTAAGAAGATCGTATCATTTTTAAATGAGAAAGAGATAGAATATTTGATGCAGTATACTCAATTTGGTAATTTAATTTTATGTGCTAAGGATTATAACAATTCCAATCAATTGTTATGGTTTTTATGAGTAGGCAAAGTTATGACAGCGAAAGTGATGAATTTTGGATGATATATCGTAAACGACATTTACGATTTTCATTGTTAGAGTATTGTTTATTAACTGGCCTAAATTGTTCAAACTTTTATCCTATGATATCTCAAGAAGATGAATTTATGGAGAGACATTTTGGTGGAAGTTACCGTATACGTTTGGGGGATTTGATAGATAGAATTGATGAATATGAGGATGANGTGATCCAGATTTCAGCGGGTTCAGTAGCTTTCAAATAAGTGGATTTATTCATCCTTTACAGGTAACTAAATATTGTTCATTAAATTAAATATCTTTGTTATTTTATATCATACTAATAATGTGTTTATTTGTTTGTGCTAGATTTTGGCCTATGAATATTTTTCAGCAGTTGCTGAAAAGNAAAGTAGTTTATGGACTTAGAAAAGATCTTGAAACTAAGTTCAGAAACTATGAAAATTTGGTAGCACGCCGTGGGAATGATCCAGATTTCAGCGGGTTCGGTAGCTTTCAAATAAGTTGATTTATTCATCCTTTACAGGTAACTAAATATTGTTCATTAAATTAAATATCTTTGTTATTTTATATCATACTAATAATGTGTTTATTTGTTTGTGCTAGATTTTGGCCTATGAATATTTTTCAGCAGTTGCTGAAGAGTTCGCAAGACATCGAGAAGGTCCCAATGTACCGATACCTCGGATGTGTCATTGGGTGACTAGAAAATGGAGTAAAAATCATTCCCCTTCCATGGATGATGTGAACAAAGCATTTAAAAATGTATATAACAAGGTAAATACAAAAAATTCATTTTATTTATTTTTCGTATTATCTAATATATTTTTTGTTAACCATTAACTAATTTCATGTTTGTTGTTGATGATTAATATATGATATTTTGGGGATGATCATTCCCACCACGGAGGAGATGTTGTCTGTACATTATATGACTGGCAATTTTATTGATTCTGATAATGTGATAATCAATCGCATTACGGAGTTAATTTGCCAAGGTATCGAAGTAGTTTGCAGTCAAGATCCATTAGACGACCCAGATGATGAAGTGGGTGTACAGACTGAGACTGAGGATCGACCGTTTCTCCAACCATTCACATATACATACTCCAGATTATCTCGAGATAAAGTCAGAAAATCTTCTCGGCAATCTCGTAGTCCTTTACACATGAATCAACTGTCTTCTCCATTGACTCACATTAGATATACATATATGCATATAGATAGTACATCTGTTGCAGATATGTATGAACTTCGTTTCACAAGTTTGGAGAATAAAGTTGATACGATGCTAAAGTACCAAGCAAGTTTGGAGGATAAAGTTGGGACGATGCTAAAGGACTAAGCCGAGATCATAAATCAATTGAAAAATATGCATGACGATATTTCGAGTTTGAAGGATATAATTGGGAGATTACCTTTGATGAATGTCAATGTTGGTAAGTTTTATCAATATTTATATGATTTTTAATTTTGAGTATGAAAAATGACAAATTGTATGTATTATTCTCTCAGATCAAGGCGAGACATCAAGGTATAGATTTAACGATATTCTATTTATGAGAGCAGATGAGATGGATCCAAATATTCGACTTGTGAGCGATCCGTCTTTGACTCGAGCTTTTGAAAAAACTTCGGACCATAAGTTAAGATTGTACACAGTGGAGGAAGAGCCTATAACAGACGAGGAACAGCATCATCTTGTTATGAATGATTTGACGTCTTTGAGTTTTGAGAAAAAAGTTAGAATGTTCGCCAATAGATCGTGGCAATGAGTAAGTGCTGAGATTAATTCTTGTATGGAAAATACGAGGACACATGGGCTGTGTTCGTCCTACGATAGCTCGTGGTTTCATGTATTGGGGACACCTGCTTCTTGGCTGACCGAGACAGTAAGTTTTTTCTTATTTATTTTTTTTTTTACGTTGAGTTAGTAATTAACATATTTCACTTTATCACTTTCAGCATATTCAAGAATGTTGTCGAGGGTTGCTCCAATTACAAAGGACGTACTCACATTTAACGTTACATGAGGTGTCATTTATGGACGTCGATTTTCATCAGCTGGTTTCGAGTGCTTTCAATAAGGGCGGAGAGAATAATATAGAATGTTTGATGTCCTATGTGAGAGCAGAAATTGGTGAGTGGCCGGCTATTCCATGGAACACATCCAAAATAATTTTGATACCCTTTCATCTTCCCGGGCATTGGGTTTTGTTAAAGGTTTTGCCTAGACGTAAGAATATCACAATCATGGATTCAGACCGCAGTGTAGATAGGTCGGGCAAGACATGTTTAATCTTATTAAACCTTTGTCCCTTATGCTTCCACATATGTTGGGTGTTGATGCTTCAGAAAGATGGAATATAGTTAGGCCAGAAAATTTTCCTACTCAAAAGATCAGGTTAAAATTTTTTATTTTAAAAATTATTATTTCATTATTGTTTAATGTATATCAATGTATATTTAATGTTTATTTTTTCATTGCAGCGGTGAATGTGGAGTATACTGTTTAGCGGCAGCAGCTTATACTATGTTCAGGGAAAATGCCTATCAACTTAACGATGACAAGATTGAAGAATTTAGGCATTATTGTTGTTGTTGTATTTGGGATAAACTCTGGTCGTTGGATTAAAACATTTATGTGATACATTATATTGATTTTTAGTTACATTATATGGATTTTTAGTTGATGCATGTGATCCATATACTCAATCTATTTTTGTTACATTATATTGATTTTTAGTTGATGTATGTGTTTTTTGATATAACTGATATAATGTGTTTTTGATATAATGTGTATGTAAAATGAAATCATCAAACAATGCCAAGTAAATGAAAAAATACTAAAAAATAACAAAAAAATCCGAAAGTACACGAATTCATCAAACAATGCCAATGAAATGAAAAATACATGAAAAAATACCATAAAAATCCGAAGAGACACGAAAAAAACGCGAAGAGACGCGTGCAGGCGCCCGCGGCGCTCGGCGGCGCTCTCGGCAGGCGCGCGCACCTGCTACTGGGTCGAGATGACACTCGACCCACTCGACCCAAATTTGGTGNCGCCCGCGGCGCTCTCGGCAGGCGCGCGCACCTGCGCGCAGGTGCGCGCCTCCTACTGGGTCGAGATGACACTCGACCCACTCGACCCAAATTTGGTGGGTCAAGCTTCATGGTCTATGTAGCGTCCTTACCCGAGCCACTACTAAACAGACTACTAAGCA
>NW_027343529.1:0-558 GCF_012295235.1 Primulina huaijiensis
GAGAGTCTTTAATGCCTTTCTTTGGGGGTCTAGGTCCTTGGAGAAAAAATGGCATTGGGCTCGTTGGTCTCGGGCTTGCCTACCTGTGGAAGAGGGCGGTCTTGGCTTCCGCAGACTGAAAGATCTTGTGGACAGTTTCTCCATAAAACTGTGGTTTAGGTTCAGGCAGGGTAATTCCCTATGGGCCAAATTTTTGATGAGGAAATATTGTCTCTTGGCGCACCCAGCTTGTGTTTCTTCTCGTGGTTTTATCTCTCCCACTTGGAGGCGTTTGCTCCAGATCAGGCCTCGTGCGGAGAGTGGTATTCGCTGGCGTGTGGGCCTTGGTGCAGTTTCTTTTTGGGATGATTGTTGGCTTAGGGATATACCTTTGTCCAGTCACACTGAGGTCCGTGGTGACCGTGGGGTCCGGGTTTCTCATTTCATTTCCGAGGGAACCTGGGATTTTGATCATCTTTGTTCAGTAGTGGCTCCTTCTATTGCGGAGCAGATTGTGTTGGTCCCGATTCTTTTGGGAGAGCCTGATTTAGCTCGTTGGATTCATAGCTCCGATGGCGC
>NW_027343530.1:0-299 GCF_012295235.1 Primulina huaijiensis
ATTATAACCTTATTTTTACCGGATGAGTTGGATCGTTCCAGGCTTTCTGCGACTTACTACTAATATGCAATAAATCTTAACTTGACAAAATTTTAACAATAGAACCAAAAACGAGACGATTCGGTCCAATAACTTGATTTTTAACCATGGATTCGTACCAACCCGAACCAACATTAAACCGACGTTTAACCATGATTAAAAATACCCCAAACATACTGAAAAATATGCATAATAACTGTAAAACATGAAAATGTGTGAAAGGAATCCAAAAACATAAAACACTCTTTCGAGAGTCATTT
>NW_027343531.1:0-536 GCF_012295235.1 Primulina huaijiensis
ATGTATAAGCTACACAAAATAGTATCCATAGCTCTGATACCACTTCAAAGGAGATCGGTTACGGGTGTTCAAATGCGCAACGGAAGTTTTCANAGCAACGGAAGTTTTCAAAAATATTTTCAAGCAAAAATTCGAACACCTCAACTATTATGTGTAGCAAATACAAAAACCACAAATATGACATTCATAGGGTGTTTAAAATGTATACCTATCAATCTCTCAAGATTGATGTTTGGCTCCAACTTAGTTGATAAACAACTAAGCTCTTCAAGGATGACAATCTACAAGCCTCCCTTTGAACACTCCTTGTTCAAAAATCAAACCCACCACCAACTAGGAAGATCCCCTCTTATTTTGCACTAGAAAAATAAGAGGATTTTTCAATGAGAAGTGAGAACTTTCTTCAACAATTGAAGGAGCAAAAATGGAAAGAATGTGTCTCAAATTTTCGGCCAAAGTGGTTAGGGAGAGAAGGGAGGATGACTTTTCTCGGTTGTGGAAAAAGTTAAAGCAAAAAGGTGCATGCCAAGCCTTGG
>NW_027343532.1:0-492 GCF_012295235.1 Primulina huaijiensis
TTCAAACATCTATCACACAATAGTATTTTATTTAATTGAATTTGCTTGAAAAACAAGTGCATCATGAAACAATTTTCGTTTTTGTGGCATATGTCAATTTTAAAGCTTGTATTTTCATCCAAACTCATGTTTAATATGTTAAAAAGGGGCTGCCATGATTTGGCTAGGGTTGAGGGTTGATTTTACACGTTTTAGAGAGCCGCGATTCACGCCAATATGCTGCAAACGTGAATAAGAACAAGCTGGATGCCATCGGGTAACATGGGGTTTGAGGGGCACGGGTTATGGACTTGGATGCTTGGCTTGGCTTTGGTTGGGACCAGGGCTGGGCTAGGGACGGGCTTGGGTCAGGGGAGGAGTCCTAGCCACGCTAGGACTCGAAAGTCAGGGGCTGGGAGGAGTCCTTGTCAACAAGGACTCCACCCGAGAGCTTCAAAGGGGGCAGCCCAGGTGTGCTGTTGTGCAGGGAAGAAGGGCCTTGGCCTGGGGGTT
>NW_027343533.1:0-417 GCF_012295235.1 Primulina huaijiensis
TTCACTGATCTTCACTTTATATAGGCGGAAAAAACTTATCGTACAATGAGACTCATTTATTGTATCCGTTGCATCTTGAATTTGTTTCTTGGACTTTGTGTCTCGATTTTTTGACTGCCCTTCTGAAACATTTGTCTTTAATGATCTGATACAACGTCCATTATTGTCCTTTGACTGGACAAAGGCTTTGTACCTTTACGCACAGCTGAAATCTACTGAAAAAGTTTGTCTGCATCTACAACTGAAAGATTCTGACTGATACTTCGGACTGGTCAGCTGAACTGATTTTCAGTTGGGCTAGTAAAATCAGTTGACTCGTCAGTTGAACTGATTTCCCTTTCATTCAGTTGGATTGATTACCTGGGTTTCTTTATCAGTTGAACACTCTTTCGGCTGGCCAGGCTTCTGAGGTTCTCC
>NW_027343534.1:0-1279 GCF_012295235.1 Primulina huaijiensis
ATCCATTCTTGAACCTTGCGAAGATGATGATAAATCAACTCCAAAAGATAAGGAAGTGGAACCCATAACTTGCGAAGAGGAGGTTCAACAGACAGTGTCACCACCATTCCCTCATGCATTGAAAAATACAAAAAAAAATCAAATTTGAATTCTGATATATATGATATTTTTAAACAAGTAAAAGTTAATATTTCTTTATTAGATGAAATAAAATAGGTACCATCATATGCCAAATTTTTGAAAGACTTGTGCACTGTGAAAAGAAAATTGAATGTGAAAAAGAAAGCATTTTTAGCCGAACAAGTAAGTGCAATCATTCAAAATAATAATGCTTTGAAATACAAAGACCCTGGTTGTCCTACTATTTCTTGTGTTATTGGAGAACGAAAGATTAAAAAAGCCTTGCTTGACCTTGGAGCTAGTGTGAATTTACTTCCATATTCAGTTTATCAAGAACTCAATCTAGGCGAGTTAAAACCTACTTCGGTAACACTTTTACTTGCTGATAGATCTGTTAAAGTGCCAAGAGGTATGGTAGATGACGTGTTGGTCCAAGTTGATAACTTTGTATATCCTGTCGATTTCATAGTTTTAGATACACAACCTATCGAAGCTTGTAATGCAATTCCTGTAATTTTAAGTCGTCCATTTTTAGCAACTTCTAATGCTCTTATAAATTGCATGAATGGAATAATGAAGTTTTCATTTGGTAACATGACCTTGGAGCTTAATGTGTTTAATCTTTGTAAGCAACCACATGACAAAGGAGATGAAAGTGAAGATCAAAATCTTATTGAAACTCTTGTGGAAGAAAACATTCAAGAAGGGAGTACTCGTGATCAATTAGATATTTGTTGAATTGAAACTGTTAAAGAAAATATTGAAATTGATCTTGATGATTTTATCAGGTATCACTCGTTACTAGGATCAGAGAAAGAATTTGATGCAAAATATGAGAACAAAGACGAACCACCCATATTGGAGTTAAAACCCTTGCCAGAAGAATTGAAGTATGCATTTCTTGGAGAAGATGAAACATATCCGGTGGTAATTTCTTCCAAACTAGCAAGTGATGAAAAAGGCAAATTAGTTGATATGCTTAAAAGACATAAAAATGCGATTGGTTGGACACTAAAAGATCTCAAGGGCATTAATCCACTAATTTGCACTCACAAAATTCACTTAGAAGAAACTGCAAAAACATCTCAACAATCACAAAGGAGATTAAATCCACCCATGAAAGATGTTGTGAAAACTGAAGTTCTCAAACTACTTGATG
>NW_027343535.1:0-1703 GCF_012295235.1 Primulina huaijiensis
AAGGTAACCCCACCTGACTCTTCTGAGTCCTATAAAAGCGGCGCAGCTGTGAGCGCGTGCGACCTGGGAGTGGCAAGGACTGACAGGCAGTAGTAGGAAGAAGAGCCAAATCAGCCTCTCGAGGACCACTCCCATGTCCAATCGGTAACGGAGTAATGGGACCAGAAGCTTTAGGAACTAACATCTGTGCCGGAGCAGTGGAAACAATCATCGGGTCTATCACAACTGGAACAACATCAACCGGAGGAGTGCTAGCCCCAGAACTATACCCCGGAGCATCACCTGCAAGAACGGAAGTAACAACCAAGGAAATATCTGGAGGAGTAGGCATCGGAGCCACCACAACCTGAGGCACCGATGAAATATCCTCAACAATAGCATCTGAAGAATGAGAAGAGGACGATGGGCATGAAGATGGACCAACACCAGAATCAACACATGGGAAGGAATCGCTTGGAATAGAGTGAAGAACCTCAAACTGGTTACTCGAAGGAGGAGCCTGAGGAGGAACCTGACTAGAAACCTGGCGACGCCTACGTCGCTGCTGAATCCATCCGGGCTCATCACTCATAGAACCAGGACCACTAGAAAGAACCGAGCCAGCACCACTGGGAGGAAACGAACTAAGCGGAACACCCTGAGGCTGACCCGAAGACAATGGATCAGAAGCTGAAGAAGGCTGAGGCTGCTTCCTCTGAGCTTTGGAGCGACCAGCAGAAGATTTGTAACCAGTGCGAGCACAACGTTGGGAAGAGTGACCCAACATCTTACTCTCTGAACAGTAAAATGGAACTCGTTCATAAACCACATCCAAGTGAAGAACAAAAGAACCCCATCCAACCCAAATCTTATCCGGACGGGGTTGAGAGACATCAATCTCCACGCACATACGGGCAAAAGAACCGCGGGAACACTCTGCAGTAAACTCGTCCATCTCAACTGGATTCCCCAAAAGCTTGGCAATCATAAAGAGGGTACGCCGCTCATAAAGATGAAGAGGTAGATTAAGAATTCTAACCCAAACCGGGGCAAGAGGCGACTCCTCCGCAAAATTAAATTCCGGAGTCCACTTAGAAAACCGAATGAACACCGAACCAATAGATAGAGTACCAAGAGATGAGAATTTCAGAAAATCCTCCTCACGAGTAAGAAATAGAGCCATGAACCCCCGAGGAAGAAATCTGACTCTAGGTGATCCAACTAACTCAAATTGAGAAATAGCAGTCAAAATAGCACTATTANTGACACCCCTATTCCCAGTAATCCGACCAATCAAAGAAAATTTAAAAGGCGCAACCAATTTAGAAATCACCTCATCAGGGAATAGTAGACCCGGTACACCATCAAGTACCTTTGGCTCAAAATACTTATCCATGACTTGCGCAACACCATCAAACGTCTTAACTCGAGATGCAGAAGGGGCAGGAGCAAGTAAATCACGGAATGATCGAACAGAGCCGGACGAAACAACACTTTTCGGACCCAAGCTGACGGACGGGGAGGAAGGGTTGACTGCCGAGTCAACACGGTGAGTACGGCCGAGTGACTCGACCGAGTCAAATCCTGAGTCACCGGCCGGAGACACGAAGACGACCGGCGAAGGTGCGGAGAAGCCGGAACCAGTCGCAGAAACACTAGAACCGGTGGAAAAAGGACCAATGGAACCCAAACTGGGTGATGAACTCGGTTGCAAGCCTTGAAAT
>NW_027343536.1:0-210 GCF_012295235.1 Primulina huaijiensis
CAGCAATGAAAGCCAAACACCTCACGCGCATGCAAAGGTGCTCTCAGGTGAACTTTTCTGATGTTGCTGGAATGTTGCGAATTGTGGCTGGCATAGGGCCCTTAGCCATGGTTCAAATCATTCCTTTGGATGTTGGTAAGAGCCTATGGTCGGTGGTTCAAGCCACAATGGCCGGTAGTCTCGAAAACGACACAAGAAAAGCAAGTGTGC
>NW_027343537.1:0-500 GCF_012295235.1 Primulina huaijiensis
TTCTACCACTATATTGTTCATTTTCAGAGAAATCATTGAGAAAATGTGCAGCATCAATATTGTTCATTTCTATCCCACCAACATATTGATCATTTCCAGAGAAATCATTCATAAAATCAGCAGCATCAAATGAGTTGAATCACTCAAACGGCCACTTCGCTCAGTGAAGTTGGTCTCTTTTTGTTTCTCCTTTATCGATTCTTTATAGAGCTTGCAAAGGTGCTCAGGGGCTCGACAAATACGAGACCAATGTCCTGGAGTGCCGCATCTGAAACAAGAACTTTCAAATCTTTTCGAGTGATTTTCATTAACACTCATGTTCACATGATGCCTTTTCTGTGGGTGGTTCGTGACGCCCTTTTGAGATGTTATAAAAATAACTATCTCTATTGTTTTCAAAACCACGGCCTCGACCACGACCACGACCACGACCAATTCCACGTCCACGTTCACGACCACGACCACGACCTCGACCTCGACCTTGATCAAAACCTTGTCTT
>NW_027343538.1:0-952 GCF_012295235.1 Primulina huaijiensis
GCGTGAAATCCCGTATGTATCGCGCACATGCGCGGTAGAGAGGCGACGCGCATCTGCGCGAGTTCCATGTGCCGAGGTCGAAGGCCTCGCGCATATGCGCGAGAAGCGACGCGCATATGCGTGAGTTGCTGGAATTGATTTATGCGGAGACCGTAGGTCTCGCGCATATGCGCGAGAAGAGTGCGCCCATATGCGCGAGCAGCAGAACAGCCAAAATGCCGAGACCGAAGGTCTCGCGCATATGCCCCGGTTGAGGTCGCGCATATGCACGAGACGTGTTGAACAAAGAAAGAGCCATTTGCCCCTTTCCATGCATGATATATATATATATATACAAATCTTTATTCGCAATTCAGAAAAACCAGGAAGAGAGCCGAGAGAATCCATAGCTACTTCTCAAGCTTTTTAGCTAAACAAATTCGATTGTACACGATCTGGCCATCCGATTTTCAATCCGAGGTTAGATTCTTGATCCTCTTGTTAGTAGCATCAAAAAGAGGTAAGTTTTATTCAAGTACAGTATGGTTTGAAAGTTAGAGGTTGAGGAAATCAATATATGCTCTATATTATGTGTTCGTAAGATGATAAGCAACATATATTCGCAACCGGATCGAAGAACGGACACCGTATGTCATTCTTGCTAAGTTTCAGCATACACGTCATGAGTTTATGCAGAAAATGGAGGTTATGAGATAGATATAATTGTTGTTATGAATCGGTAACATTGATCTTATGAGGTTTGAGTTACCGGTATCGCAAGATTACGCCGTTATACCGTCGAAATGTACCGAGATTGAATATTGATCCGTATGTGTACTTCTTTGAGTTAGAAGTTGATATGGTGCATTGTATATATGTCATTTCAGATTGGGTTTGACAGATTCGATATAAAGAATACGAGACTTCTACTTGTTCAAACCGAGACTACGACAAGAAAGGTATAATTCATGTG
>NW_027343539.1:0-780 GCF_012295235.1 Primulina huaijiensis
CTAGATTATGTGTTCTTGTGATATCGGAGAGTGTATAATTGAAACTGGATCGAAGAAATGATACCGTATGCATTTGTTATGAATTTCAGCATATATTGATTGAATTGAATAGATTTGGACATACTGGAATTAGAATTGTGATGATATGGTATTGGTTATGCATTGTTGAGATTGGGTTATTGTTGAGTTGATTGGTATCGCAAGATTAAGCCGTTATGCCGTCGAATCGTATCGAGATTGATTAGTGATTTATATATGTGTTGAGTTGAGTTAGAAAGTGATAGAATGCATCTTGAATGTATTATTTCAGAGTGAATACTGACAGATTCGACATCGAGATTTCTACTACGACAAAGACTACGACAACGAAATGTATAATTCATGTTGATTCGGGAAGATACAACTCGAGTTAGACTTGATTCGAGTTTCCCAAAATCACATACTAGATTGCTATACATTGCTATGCTTGTCTTTTTTTTTTATTGATATGTATACAAGCATTGAGATAGGAGAGTCATTGGCAGAGTTGCCAAAATTTCTAGATGTTCGGTGGTATCGACGCATAGGAGCAGATTTCCTCCGATTGTAGACACTCGATACAGACAGGACCGAAGTCTAGGAATAAGACGTACCGCCACCACGATTGGGAGAGTAGGTGGGAGATTTGTTACGTCTTATTCACACCGGGATCCCTAGATTTAGATTTGAGTCGAGTCAAAGAATAAGAGTCGCTGTGTTATATCTGTATTCACTAATGTGTCATAAACATTGATTTATGTT
>NW_027343540.1:0-2202 GCF_012295235.1 Primulina huaijiensis
AACCTTTCCTTCTTGGATCTGTTCTTTAATTTTAACGATAGAGGTTTCTTGACTCTGCTTTAATTTAATGGTTTCCCGAAGTCCTGGTTGCGCCGATAGTGAAGATAAACTCATGTTTCCAAAATTTCTTCGACTCAATGCATCTGCCACCTTATTCGCCTTACCCGGATGATAACTGATTACCAAATCATAATCTTTTAGAAGTTACATCCACCTTCTTTGCCTCATATTTAATTCTTTTTGGGTGAAAATGTACTTGAGGCTCTGGTGATCAGTAAAAACTTCGCATTTCACTCCATAAAGGTAGTGCTTCCAGATTTTAAGCGCAAATACGACTGCGGCTAATTCCAAGTCATGAGTGGGGTAATTTTGCTCATAAGGTTTTAGTTTCCGGGAGACATAAGCAATTACCTGACCTTTTTGCATAAGTACACACCCTAATCCTCCTTTTGACGCATCACCATATATAGTGAAATTCTTACCATCCTCGGGAAGAATTGGTACTGGTGTGGATGCAAGTTTTGTTTTCAGGGTTTCAAAACTTCTTTCGCATGCCTCATTCCAAATGAATTTCGAATTATTTTGAGTAAGTTTGGTGAGTGGGATGGCTATCGAAGAAAATCCTTCCACAAATTTTCTATAGTAGCCAGCTAAACCAAGAAAACTTCTTACTTCGGTTACTGTTTTAGGTTGTGGCCAATCTTTGATGGCCTCTACCTTCTTAGGGTCTACTGACACCCCAAATTCAGAAACTATATGTCCTAGGAACGCCATACTTTTCAGCCAGAATTCACACTTCTTAAATTTGGCATATAGTTCCTTTTTTCTCAGTGTTTGCAACGTGAGACGCAAATGTTCTCGGTGTTCTTCCTCACTTGGTGAGTATATCAAGATATCATCAATAAAAACAACCACAAACTTGTCGAGATATGGTTTGAACAATCGATTCATCAGGTCCATGAATGCTGCAGGAGCATTTATTAAACCAAAAGGCATTACTGTAAATTCGTAATGTCCATATCTCGTCCTAAAAGCAGTTTTAGGGATATCCTCAGTTTTGACTTTCAGTTGATGATAACCAGATCTTAGATCGAGTTTTGAGAAAACCTTGGCTCCCTTTAGCTGATCAAAAAGATCGTCTATTCTTGGGAGTGGGTATTTATTCTTTATGGTTATCTTGTTTAACTCCCTGTAGTCAATACATAGCCTCATACTTCCGTCTTTTTTCTTTACGAACAGCACTGGGGCTCCCCACGGAGATGCACTAGGGCGAATCTGTTTCTTGTCCAGTAATTCCTGAAGTTGCCCCTTTAACTCTTTTAATTCAGCTGGAGCCATTCGGTATGGTGCCCTTGAGATTGGTGCAGCACCAGGGACCAAATTGATTTCAAATTCTACTTCCCTATCGGGTATCTCTCCAGGTAATTCCTCGGGGAAAACATCTGGAAATTCTTGAACAATTGGTATATCCCCCAACTTTGGGACTTCTTCTTCTTTGATATCAGTGATCATCGCCAGATAAATTTCTTCTCCTCCTTTTATGGCCTTCCAGGCTTGTGAGGCGGATAACAGAGATTTTTTTTCCTTGGATTTTCCATGGTATATGACTTCTTCTTTAGTCGGAGTCTGAAGTCTAATTTCTTTCTTTTGACAATCTACCATGGCATGGTTTTTAGCTAACCAGTCCATTCCAAGAATGATGTCAAACTCAACCATATTGAGTTGAATCAATTCCACTTCAAAAGTTTGTTTGTTGATACCAATTTTACAGTTTCGATACACTTTGTGTGTCTCAATTATTTTACTCACCGGTGTTGCCACTCTTAATGGTTCATTAAGAGTATAATGTTCAAGTTTAAGTTTCTTAGTAATTCTTCTAGACACAAACGAGTGTGTAGCACCACAATCAAACAAGATATATGCAGGCATTTCATTGAGTAAAATAGTACCTGCCACCACTTCATTGGTGTTATCAGCTTCCTCCTGAGTTATTGCGTACACCCGCGCATTAGTTTTGTTTTCCTTTGGTTTGATGGATCCCGTCCCTTTGTCATTGTTGTCTGGGCAGTCCTTAATCCGGTGACCCACTTTACCGCATTTGAAACACGCACCTGTTTTCCGATAACATTCTCCAATGTGCATATGTCGGCATGTATTGCACCACTTTCCTTCGATATTGCCAGCACTGTTGAAATTTACTCT
>NW_027343541.1:0-887 GCF_012295235.1 Primulina huaijiensis
AGAGCCTTACTTGCTGAGCACGATGAACAAGAGATTGAAAAAGAGTGGCAGTTGAGAAGGCAAGCTTTTCAAGCTAGAGGGCAAGGGACAAGCGCTAGTACTCGAGGTGGTTACAAAGGGAAAGGCAAGATGGAGCAACGCAATAAACCTTCTGTGCCTACTTCGACCCAAGGCTATCCCGATCTTGGGCTCTGCTCTATGGGCCTTGGCCCATCTACGGAACTCTTCCCTCACGGCCTTTCCATAGGTGTCGTATGGGTTACTCATAAGCTACTCCAGCCCATGCACTGGAGTTTGTACCTTCACAGGATCGAACCTAATACCACATGGATATATAGGTACTTAGCACAATCCTAGTACCAATTGAGCTAGTAGCTCAATTGGTACCAGGATTGTGCTAAGTGCCTATATATCCATGCGGTCTTAGGTTCGATCCTGGGAGGTACAAACTCCAGTGCATGGGCTGGAGTAGCTTATGAGGAACCCATACGACGCCTATGGAAAGCCCGTGAGGGAAGAGCTCCATAGATGGGCCAAGGCCCATAGAGCAGAGCCCAAGATCGGGATAGCCCATGATCATTACAATAAAAGGCGCCTTTTATTGTAACGACCCATACGACGCCTATGGAAAGCCCGTGAGGGAAGAGTTCCATAGATGGGCCAAGGCCCATAGAGCAGAGCCCAAGATCGAGATAGCCTTGGGTCGATTGGGGCAATGGGCCGTATGGGCGGTCCACTGAGCCTGTAATGGGTCGTTACAAAGCCCTTACCTTGATTGACACCGGTGCAACACATTCCTTTATGTCTGAAGTATTTATGCACTCTTTATCTCGCGATCCTAATGTCATGCCTTTACATTTCACTATTATGTTGCCCTCTGGTGATGA
>NW_027343542.1:0-597 GCF_012295235.1 Primulina huaijiensis
CGTACGAATACTTGTTTGAGACGATGATTCTCGTTCCTATACTGTTAAATACATCAATAAACCCATCACTATGTACATACTAGGTGAAAATCACTCTTCTACAAGTAGAACAACTAAAGGAGAAGAAAACTTACACCCTTAGGAGAAGAAATGGTTGGAATGGCTTAGAAATTCGATACTTATCTTTTCTCATGCAAGGCGGCGCTCGGGCGGTCATTTTCTACCGCTCGGGCGCGGAATGTTCTGTAAAAATCCTAGGCTTGAAATGCACCGGAGCTCGGGCGATCATTTTCTACCGCTCGAGCGCCACAAGTTCTGCCTCTGCGCACTACTTCATCAAAGATCGCTCCAGAAACGTCTCTTTTGTTCATAATCTGAAAAAGTGGTAAACATAAAAGTTGTAGCTCTATGTCTTGGCTTGAATCGCCAATTCGTTTCAGGTCATTTGAAGGTCTGAGTAAAAAGTTATGCTCAATCTACCAAAATGTGTCATTGTAGGAATGACGATACACACGACACACTTCGGGGCACTTTTGGCTGGTCTTCCACAACGATTTGGACAAAACCCAAAACATGAAAGTTTTAGCATTATATCTT
>NW_027343543.1:0-219 GCF_012295235.1 Primulina huaijiensis
ATGTATAAACGGGTCATTCTCTTATAAGGATAAGTCCGCTCATACAGAATAAAATGTGCAGATTTCGAAAGCCGATCAATAATAACCCAAATAGCATCACAGCCCTTGGGCGAACGAGGTAAATGAGTCACAAAATCCATAGCAATATGTTCTCAATTCCATTTCGAGATTTCAAGACTATGGAGTAATCTTCCAGGTTTCATTCTCTCGGCTTTCACT
>NW_027343544.1:0-819 GCF_012295235.1 Primulina huaijiensis
TCTATATGCCTTATTTGTTGAGTTTATGTGGCATACATGACATGCTCGTTGAGCTATGATCCTTGGATACCCTGATATGATTTGATTTGATTCTGGGGTTTGTGAACACAATGCTATGTTGGTATTAAATGACCCTTAAAGCATAGACATTTGTGGCCCCGATGATTGGATATGAGATTTGGGATTTGACGGCGCTTCGTCGACGCTATCATACGAGTATCCCTTATTGAGGCCGGTGTGCCAGCTCGAGCATTGATTTGATAGCGATTCGATTGATTCTGACATGTGCTCAGTGGATGAGCATTTAACCTGATACCTCCACGACATACATGCATTGCATATCATATATCATTGTTTAGATATCTATGGTATATATTGTGGTTGCTTCAGACTGAGCTTTGCTCACCCAGATGAGGCTGTTGTTGTCTTTGTGTGTGGACAATGACAGGTACTCCAGGATATCAGGAGACCGGAGATGGTACTTCTGGAGGGAGTCACAGTTTGAGCNAGGCTGTTGTTGTCTTTGTGTGTGGACAATGACAGGTACTCCAGGATATCAGGAGACCGGAGATGGTACTTCTGGAGGGAGTCACAGTTTGAGCTGATGTTTATGTTTTTCCCAGTATATATATATGTATCTATATACCGAGGCATGTCCCGAGGATATGATTTCTTGTTGTATGAGTTGTTTTGATCATGTGTGGGCAGATTTTATGATGTGAGATGAAATACTATTTTTAGTTTTCAAATTATAGAAGAGATAATTTGGGCTCCTTGTAAACAAAATTGAAACCCGTTTTCCACTGTAATTAATTAACC
>NW_027343545.1:0-371 GCF_012295235.1 Primulina huaijiensis
GAGAGGGGTTGTCATTTTGTGCCCCTGATCGCGAACGACGCTAAAACCAAGTTGATGCATTTCCTGGTGGGTCTACGGCCGATCTTGCGCCGTGATGTTAGGATGTCTGACCCTACTTCTTATGAGGTCGCTGTCTCCAGAGCCCTAGCCGCAGAGCAGGATCAGCGTGATATTGAGAGAGATCGCTTGGGGAAGCGACCAGCCCAGGTACCACACCGCCCTCCTCCTCAGCAGCATCAGCAGCAGAACAAGAGGCCTTTTCACTGGCCTCCTAGAAACAGAGGTCAGCAGCAGCAGCAGCAGCGGGGACACCCAGCCTCGAGGACTTTGAGCATCCAGTTTGCCCTAAGTGCTCACGTCGCCATCCTGGA
>NW_027343546.1:0-363 GCF_012295235.1 Primulina huaijiensis
AGCAAAGCTTTGAAAAAGTTTGAGAGAAAAGCTCAAAACTATTGCCTAAACTCAATAATATCTCAAATGTGTGTTAATTTTCGTTCAAACATATTTTAATAAACAAAATATATCTCAAATCTAGTCTCCAAAAAAATTAAAACTCTAGAAAGGAAACAAATCCGCGCAGAAAACACAGGACACGGACCCCGTGTTGACCTCCGTGTACGGGTCCGTGTTCGCTCGGGAGAATCAACTTTAGCTGGAAACAAGGAGCGCGGACCCCGTGTCCACCTCTGTGTACGGGTCCGTTTACACACTGTATTTGGACACGGACCCCGTGTACTGGTCCGTCCGGCAACTGCAAAGGATCCCATGCTTTCC
>NW_027343547.1:0-208 GCF_012295235.1 Primulina huaijiensis
TATTGCTTAACGAAGATCTAGCTAGGAAAACGAATCTTATTCAACCCCCTGATAATAAAATACAAGATGTATACATGTACATGCTCTATGAGTTTAAGGAGTTTTTGCATCATCAAATCAATGATAAGTGTAAAATGGAAATCATAGAATCTAAACTAGATAAAAAGCTCATCAAAAGTCTATTCATGCCGTTGATCTATGGTAAGAC
>NW_027343548.1:0-254 GCF_012295235.1 Primulina huaijiensis
CCCTCCCCAGATAAATCAGAAGAAGAAATAGAAAAAGAAGAATCAAACATCAGTTTTGAGGATGATAGTAGAGCATGAAGAATTTTAATTAAGAATATGTTCTTGTGAGTTTTTAATTCAAGTTATAAACGCTTCCACAGATTTTTATCGTTTTCAGAGTTACTATTGTAAAGACTATTCCATTTTTATGGTATATTTATGATATAAAATGGTTTTGGTTTATACTGTACCACGAGGCTTGTTGTTTAGCAATT
>NW_027343549.1:0-471 GCF_012295235.1 Primulina huaijiensis
GAAAACCTGGACTGCTATATGGTGACATTCCTGCTTTGATTAAACTAAGGTCTAAATGTTCCTTGATTATAATCTGCATATCCCTTTGATCAATAATATTCATTGGGATAGACTTGCAACGGACAAATTCATACTCTTTGCCTTCCTTAATTTTACGGCAAGCTTTGAGTTGATTTCTGTCCCACCATGCCAAAGGATCTTCATTGTAATTTTCTTTGATCCTTTTCTTGACATCTTCTAAGGATACCTTAGATTCAAACTCTACTTCATTTTTATGCAGAGTTATCTTAAGGTATTCTATTTCTTCTGGTTGGAGTGTTTTATCTGCTCTCAACTGGAGCATTGTTTCTCCAAACCGTCTGGAATCTTTCATTTTTGGGTTCAGAAGTTGTCCTGAATCACCACGCTTGCTACGAAACTGGATTAACAATTTTCTATAAAATGCCTCTCGTAGTCTTTGGACTATGATTT
>NW_027343550.1:0-607 GCF_012295235.1 Primulina huaijiensis
GCACAAAGTGGATCTACTATCCAATTTGTCTCCCACTATCTGCTTTACGTAAGTAGGACATCCCCATATTCTCATGTAAGAATATTTGGGAGTTTTTCCCATCCATATCTCATATGGTGTTTTATCCACTGCTTTGGTATGAACATTATTCAACAACATTGCCGCAGTTTCAAGCGCAAAGCCCCAAAACGATGTAGGCAATTCAGTGAATCCTATCATAGATCGAACCATGTCCATCAGGGTTCGATTTCGACGTTCAGAAACACCATTCAACTATGGTGTTGCTGTTGGAGTCCACTGAGATAGAATCTCATTCTCTTTTAGATAACCCAAAAAATTCAGCACTCAAGTATTCTCCACCTCAATCAGATCGAAGTGCTTTAATACTTCTTTCTAGCTGATTTTCTACTTCAGATCTGAATTCTTTGAACTTTTCAAATGCTTCAGATTTGTGTTTCATCAAATAAACGTATCCATACCTCGAATGGTCATCAGTAAAGGTAACGAAGTAGGAATGACCAAATTTTGCGCTAACACTTAGCGGGCCACAAATGTCCGTGTAGATCAAATCCAGTAGACCATGCGCACATTCCACGTTTCCATTGAA
>NW_027343551.1:0-468 GCF_012295235.1 Primulina huaijiensis
TTAGAATTTAGGAATTTTATATTAAAGTTTGGTATTTTTCGTGATGAAAACACCGTTAAAATAATTAAGAAAAGATAATTGAAAAAGTCTAAGTTTTAAGCCAAATAAAATTACGAAAAAAGTTCACATAAGCTTAAATAATTATTTGGGACATGTTAGAGTCATGAAATCAAGAAAAAGTCGAAAACTTAAAAAGTCGAGTCCAGGGGTAAAACGGTCTTTTTGCACCGGGAAATTAGTTAAGGTCATGGCAGTGCCCTAAATGCTATTTTTATGATATTATGATTATTTTTAATTGATTATGAAATGTTCATGATTACAGGGTGATTTTTAAATGTCTATTTGATTTTCATGGTTTAAAAAAGACATCTAAAATACATGTTGCATGCTTGGTTTCAAAATGAAAATTTTAAATATTGTTCCGGATTTTTCTAAAGTGATGTGAATGAAAAAAAAAATGTTGAAGGA
>NW_027343552.1:0-206 GCF_012295235.1 Primulina huaijiensis
TCGAGCCTTTTTTTTTCATGCTTTTTCCGGAGGTCTGGAGAAAGCGGCAATCAATAGGATTTCACTAATCCTCCCTTCCCGAAAGGAAGAGCGTGAAATTCTTTTTCCTTTCCGCAGGGACCAGGAGATTGGATCTAGCCGTAAGAAGAATGCTTGGTATCAATAACTCACTTCTTGGTCTTCGACCCCCTCAGTCACTACGAACG
>NW_027343553.1:0-216 GCF_012295235.1 Primulina huaijiensis
CAAGCTAGCTCACTGGTCCCCGCCCTCGGTCCCGACATCATCAGCGGCACCTACAACAATCAAGTCTAGTGAGTCTAAAGACTCAACATGCATATATCGTAAATAACAAGTAAATAAATAGTAAAAATTTTGCATGGGATAATAATATCATGTCTTGCGGCATACTGAAATTAACTTGATCTGAGCAATTATAATACGTGCATAACTGAACTGAAA
>NW_027343554.1:0-457 GCF_012295235.1 Primulina huaijiensis
GTCGAAGAGTTTTATCTGTATTCACTAATGTGTCATAATTACTGAATTATGTGTTATGATTTGGTATTTGATTGCATGACATGCATGTATACATGGTTTATACTGGGATTTGTTCTCACCGGAGTTTCCGGCTGTTGTTGTGTCTGTATGTGTGCATAACAACAGGTGGGGCAGGATCGGGGTCGAGACGAGGATGATTGAGAGATGATAGCGTGGTGATCACGGGCGTAACAGAATAACTAGTTGTTGTATTAGACATATATTAATACTTTTAAATACTAGTTTGATTGTATGAATGAAATAAAACATGTATTTGCTTTTAATGAAATGCAATAAATCTTATGTATGTGTAGTATTTTAAAAGCAAATTTTTGACCCACATTTTCCCAAATATAATTGAGTTAAAGCCCGAGTCCCCACATGGGATGACTAGATTCTTCGCACAGTTTTCGGGGTA
>NW_027343555.1:0-839 GCF_012295235.1 Primulina huaijiensis
ATAGTCAGAGGTGAAATTCTTGGATTTATGAAAGACGAACAACTGTGAAAGCATTTGCCAAGGATGTTTTCATTAATCAAGAACGAAAGTTGGAGGCTCGAAGACGATCAGATACCGTCCTAGTCTCAACCATAAGCGATGCCGACCAGGGATCGGCGGATG
The DNA here is from genome assembly GCF_012295235.1 of Primulina huaijiensis. Taxonomy (NCBI): domain Eukaryota; kingdom Viridiplantae; phylum Streptophyta; class Magnoliopsida; order Lamiales; family Gesneriaceae; genus Primulina; species Primulina huaijiensis. Next base: position 163 of record NW_027343555.1, read on the forward strand.
TTGCTTTTAGGACTCCGCCGGCACCTTATGAGAAATCAAAGTCTTTGGGTTCCGGGGGGAGTATGGTCGCAAGGCTGAAACTTAAAAGAAGAGACGGAAGGGCACCACCAGGAGTGGAGCCTGCGGCTCAATTTGACTCAACACGGGGAAACTTACCAGGTCCAGACATAGTAAGGATTGACAGACTGAGAGCTCTTTCTTTTTTTTTTTTTTTTTAATGACTAATTCATTAAAAAAAGGTAAAAAGGTTCGGTTACAAATACACTGGGCATACCCAGGAGATATTACATGAAAATCAATCAATATAACAAACACTAACCATAATACATGAAAATCACACAGTATATCCAGCAGACCCTAATACATTTTCGCATATTAAATGGAATGTAGTGCATTTGGAACACTTCTGAGTACATGAATCTTGATCTTCATTATCACTCTTTGAATATGCGGTTCTTCATTGTCAAAAATCTTCCTATTTCTGATGTCCCATATATGGTATACCGTTGCTGCAAGAGCAACACAACGCATCTTGTTCACAGCTGAGCTTCCACGATACACACTTCTAAAGGCCGCAAGCACCGCATTAGCTGATCCCATGTTCTTTCGCATGCCTAGCCAATTTCGAATGTTGTTCCAGATTTGTCGAGTAATATCGCATTGAAAGAATAGGTGGT
>NW_027343556.1:0-725 GCF_012295235.1 Primulina huaijiensis
TGCCATGTATAGGATTAAAAAAGGGCATGTTTTACACAATTTTATTGAGTCCTAAGACACACAAACAAGCTGGAACCGAAAGGGAAGAAAACAGGAGAGGGCCGAGGGTCTTTTAGAATAACTTCATGCATGTCTTGATGTAGGAGTTGATTACTGTGCATGGGGGCTGGGGCTCGGCCAGGGCTGGTTGGGGCTTGGCTAGGGTCGTGTTTAGGTCCTAGGAAGAGTCCTAGGAGGGATAGGGCTCGAGCCATGGGCTGGGGAAGAGTCCACGTGAAGTGGGACTCTTCCCCAAGGCACGAGCAGAAGCTGATCGGGAAAGAAAGAGGCCTGCGGCTGGCCTGGGGGCGAGCCAGGTGGGTCCTATAGGGTCTAAGGGAGATGGTCTGGAATTTCCAAGGGTTGAAGAAGTCCTCCAGGCCGTTGATGTTCAGCTTTAACTTGTTGACAGGCCTGGCATCTAGAGATGTATTCTGCTACATCCTTCTTCATTCCGCTCCACCAGAAATTTTTCTTTAAATCTCTGTACATTTTTTACTGCCGGGGTGAACCGAAAATTTTGATTTATGTGCTTCAGACATTACTTCCTGTCGAAGATTCTCGATGTTTGGTACACAAAATCGTCCTTTCATCCACAAAACTCCCTTCTTGTCTATATGAAGATCTTGTGACTTCTTTTGTTTGACTTGTTCTTTAAGTTTTGTCAAAGTAGGATCTTGATTCTG
>NW_027343557.1:0-849 GCF_012295235.1 Primulina huaijiensis
CGGATTGAAAATCGGATGAATAGCTCTTGCACAACTTATCTTTTATACTTGAAAGAGGTTTGATAGCATTTCTCCCATGGAGGTTTTCTCGATGGAGTCTGAAGAATCTGCTACAGGTATGAAGAAAGTGCATGTTAAATGTCTAACAAGCCATGTGTCAGCTTGAGAAGCAAAGGTGGATTTCTCGCACAGAGCACCGCGGGTGCGNAGCACAGAGCACCGCGGGTGCGCTGCCTCAACACCGCGGGTGCGCTCAAGCAACGGCATTCCATCCAAAATTCTAGACTCGACGACCGCGGGTGCGCTCACTTCTGACCGCGGGTGCGGTAACCCTACTGTAATTCTTCATGTTTCAGGAGTTACAACCGCGGGTGGGGTACGTCTTAGACCGCGGGTGCGGTCTCTCTGGTAGTCAAAAGTCTACTTTCTGCCCTTACACCGCGGGTGCGGTAGAAACTGGGGCGCGCGTGCGGTCTATTCTTCAAGCAACACTTCATCATTTCATTTTATCCACCTAAAATCTAGGGCATTACATTTCTCCCCCTCTTGATTATGAGTTCGTCCTCGAACTCGCAGGTAATCAAGTAATGGTATAAAAAAGAAGCAATATGATCAAAAGCCGAATAAAACTCACATCATGCAAAGAGTTCTGGATATCTCTGTCTCATCTCTGATTCTGTTTCCCAAGTCGCTTCTTCAATGCCATGACGACTCCACTGAACTTTCACTAATGGAATAGTCTTCGTTCTGAGCTGTTTCTCTTTCCGATCAAGAATATGAATCGGCTGCTCAACGTAACTCAACGTCTGATCTAACTCAGCTTCTTCAGGCTGAAGGACATGAGAACTA
>NW_027343558.1:0-856 GCF_012295235.1 Primulina huaijiensis
GATATTACAGGAAGTTCATTAAGGGATTCTCCTCTATTGCCGTCCTACTCACATCTTTGACCAAGAAGAATGCTAAATTCGTGTGGAGCGAGGAGTGTCAGAAGAGCTTTGATACCTTGAAGCAAGCTCTTATCTCAGCACCAGTGTTGGCCATGCCGTCAGGGCCCGGCGAGTTTGTCCTTTATACCGATGCTTCGAAGCTCGGTTTAGGCGCAGTATTGATGCAGCATGGGAAAGTGATAGCGTATGCTTCTCGACAGTTGAAAATCCACGAGAAGAACTACCCCACCCATGATCTAGAGTCGACCGCAGTATTTTTTGCCTTGAAGATTTGGAGGCATTATCTGTATGGAGAGAAGTGCCAGATCTTTACCGACCATAAGAGCCTCAAGTATTTCTTTACGCAGAAGGAGTTGAACATGCATCAGAGGCGTTGGTTGGAGCTTGTGAAGGATTACGACTGTGACATTAGCTACCACCCGGGTAAAGCTAATGTAGTTGCAGATGCATTGAGCAGAAAAGTAGCAGTAATGGCTCATTTGAAGATTCAGAGACCTCTTCAGCTTGAGATGCAGAGGTTTAATCTAGAGTCATATCCTCAAGGTAGAGTTCCCCGTCTATCTACCTTGACCATTCAGTCCTCTCTTCTTGACCGTATTCGCAATGGTCAGTCAGCAGATGAGCAATTGGCACAGTGGAGGAAGAGGGATGAAGCCAAGGGCAGTGTCTTGTATACAGTCAGCGACGGTATTGTGAGATACCGAGACAGGATATGGGTTCCTAGCAGTGATTCTATCCAAGCAGACATCTGATCAGAGGCCCATATGTCGCCGTACTCCATTCACCCTGGGAGTAC
>NW_027343560.1:0-456 GCF_012295235.1 Primulina huaijiensis
GGTAAGAGCATAAAAACACTTCGATCAGACAGAGGTGGCGAGTATTTATCCAATGACTTTAGAACATACTTATCAGATAATGGGATAATATCCCAATTGAGTGCACCAGCTACACCTCAGCAGAATGGTGTCTCTGAAAGGAGAAATAGGACTTTGTTGGACATGGTTAGGTCCATGCTAAGTTTCTCTAAGCTCAGTACATCTTTTTGGGGATATGCTATCCAAACTGCAATATACTTATTGAACATGGTTCCTTCTAAATCTGTCTCTAAGACACCTATTGAATTGTGGAATGGGCGCGTGCCTAATCTAAGACATATTCGGATATGGGGATGTCATGCTTATGTGCTAAAGAGAAAGATGGATAAAATGGAACCTAGATCAGAATTATGCATGTTTGTCGGATATCCTAAGGGAACAAGAGGATATTACTTCTATAGTCCTCAAGACAAGAAG
>NW_027343560.1:1340-1913 GCF_012295235.1 Primulina huaijiensis
TAGGGGTGATGACATCTGCCAAAAATTGGTTGTCTCAACAGTTTGACATTAAAGATTTGGGAGAAGCAAGTTATGTTCTAGGTATCCAAATCCTTCGGGATAGGAAGAACAAACGGATTGCTTTATCTCAATCTTCATATATTGATAAAATATTGGTGAGGTATGCAATGCAAAATTCCAAGAAAGGTCAAACACCTTTTAGACATGGAATTCACTTGTCAAAGGACCACAATCCCAAGAATCCAAGTGAAGTTGAATACATGAAAAGAGTTCCTTATGCTTCGGCTGTAGGAAGTCTTATGTATGCTATGCTATGCACTCGACCAGATATTTGTTATGCTGTTGGGATTGTTAGTAGATATCAGTCAAACCCAGGACCAGAGCACTGGATTGCTGTAACGCATATTCTCAAGTATCTTCGCAGAACTAGAGGGTATATGTTGGTTTATTCGGCTTCAGAGTTGGCACCTGTGGGTTATACTGATTCTGATTTTCAAGCTGATAGAGATTCTCGTAAATCCACATCAAGATCTGTGTTCACATTGGGTGGTGGTGCCGTTGTTTGGAGGAGTA
>NW_027343561.1:0-259 GCF_012295235.1 Primulina huaijiensis
TCTTTGTATTTCTTGTTTGAAAGCTCAGAAAATGTTATCAAATGGCTGTCAGGGATTTTTAGCTGCTGTGATAGATGTGAATACTGAGATGAAAATGAAGTTGAATGAGACTGAGGTAGTTCGGGATTTTCCTGACGTATTTGCAGATGATGTGCCTGGATTACCCCCTGACCGTGAAGTTGAGTTTGTGATTGACGTGATTCCAGGTACTGCACCGATTTCAAAAGCTCCTTACCGAATGGCCCCGACTGAAATGAAA
>NW_027343562.1:0-1652 GCF_012295235.1 Primulina huaijiensis
AGGATATCCATACCCAAAGGTAAGTGGTGAATCCCCGACTACAATTCATCGACTCTTATATGTTTCGCCAAAACACCCAACCTTGTCACCTGATGACCCCATGAGAGTCGGTAAACAAGTCAAAGTGTAATGCTAGCACATAGAGTCTCAATGTTGTCTCGGGTCATAAGGACTAATGGTGTACAACCATAAACTAGGACGTTTCCACTCGATAAGTGAGAACCACTTGAAAAGTCCTTTATGGAGGGTTGTTCAGTGCACTCTACCAGGAGAACCTATCTGCATGCGCGGACATCACAATGTCCCCTACCAATGAAACATGGTACTCACATCACAGATACCAATAAATATCACAATGTCCCCTACCTATCTGCATGCGCGGACATCACAATGTCGCCAAAACACCCTATATCCTTCTTAGCGGCGGCTGAATCGACTAGGAACTGTTTAGAATATACAATATTCCAAATATGAGTTTCATGATACTCATCATATGAGCATCTCATATTCTTTTTACTATTTGTATATTCAAGGGATTTATCTATGCAACTAGCATGTGTATACAGATAAAGATGTGCCAAAATAATAATTTCAAATATTATTAAAATAAAGATTGCTTATACATAGAGTTTCATTGTGAACACTCGGCCAACACTTGGCTCGACGGGCACCTACTCCAACAATCTCCCACTTGCACTAGAGCTAACTACCCATATGCTTCAAACCCATCGATTCGCGAGGCTTCTCGAATAATGGTCCAGGTAAAGGCTAAGTTAGTGGATCAGCAACAATATCTGCGGAGCCGACTGTGTCAATCGACACTTCTCCTCTTTCCACCATCTCTCGGAGGATGTGATACTTTCTCAATACGTGTTTGGACTTCTGATGAGACCTAGGCTCCTTTGCTTGAGCTACAGCTCCCGTGTTGTCACAAAACACCGGGACAGGAGCAACTCCATTAGGAATGACGCCCAACTCTTGGACGAAATTCCTTATCCAAACAGCCTCCTCTACTGCATCTGATGCAGCAATGTATTCGGCCTCTGTGCTAGAATCCGCAGTATTGTCTTGCTTGGAACTCTTCCAAAAGACAGCAGCACCATTGAGCATGAATACAAACCCAGAGGTTGACTTCGAGTCATCGATATTGCTTTGGAAGATAGAGTCGGTATAGCCTTCCAATTTTAGTTCTCCAACCCCATAGACCAAGAACAATTTATCGGTCCTTCTCAAATACTTGAGGATGTCTTTCACAGCTTTACAATGTGGAAGACCAGGGTTCGATTGATATCTACTCACTACACTTAGTGCGAAAGCCACGTCAGGACGTGCAGATATCATCCCATACATGATGCTACCAATCGCAGATGCATAAAGAATGCTTGTCATCACCGCTATCTCTGCATCAGTCTTGGGAGACATAGACTTGGATAGGGACACGCCATGACACATTGGTAGATGTCCTCTCTTGGACTCATCCATCGAGAACCGCTTCACGTTGGTATCAATGTATGTGGACTGGGTGAGACCAAGCAATCTTTTTGATCTATCTCTATAGATATGTATTCCCAATACAAAAGATGTTTCACCCAAGTCCTGGATCGAGGACTTACTTGCTAACCATATGTTAGTTGATTGCAACATTCCTACAT
>NW_027343563.1:0-486 GCF_012295235.1 Primulina huaijiensis
GAGGCATAAGCAATGACATGCCCTCGCTGCATCAACACACAACCCTATCCTCTGTGAGAAGCGTCACAGTAAACAACAAAATCACCAGTACCTGACGGAATAGTCAACACAGGAGCACTGGTCAATCTCTTCTTCAACTCTAAGAAGCTAGACTCACATGTCTCTTACCAAACAAATGGCGCATTCTTTTGAGTCAACTGAGTAATCGTCTTCGCAATATCGGAAAAATCTTTGATGAATCGTCGATAGTACCCGGCTAAACCCATGAAACTGCGTATCTCTTGTATTGATGTCGGTCTCGGCCAAGAAATCACAGCCTCAACCTTACTAGGATCAACCGAAATACCCTCTCCAGATACAATATGCCCCAAAAAGACAACTTGATTCAACCAAAACTCACATTTTGACAGCTTGGCATACAATTTCTCATTTCTTAAAGTCCTCAATACAGTTCTCAAATGTTCAGCATGATCAATCTTATTCTTT
>NW_027343564.1:0-1152 GCF_012295235.1 Primulina huaijiensis
CTTAAGTCGATCTCCCAATACCACATTGACTTATACCTTCCGTTTATAGTCTCGGTCTGAAGCAATATCAGTTCTGAACTCAAGACTGTCTTTGTAAATCTGAAACGATATATCGAGAATCATAATATCAATATTCCATTCTCAATTCAACACTGAATCTGATTAATCTGAATTTAATTCAAATCATCGGCATAACGGCACAATCTCAATATCCCCGTAAATACCATATCCACAGATATCAATTACCAATCATAACCCATATCAAATTCAATCTAAAATCAATCAATAATCCAAATCTGTCCAATATCAATCAATATACTCTGAAAAATTATAAAAAATCTGTAATCAATCTGTTTCTTAATCTGACTTCGATTCTATGATGTCTAACATGTCAAGAACATCATATATGAATTTTATTCAATTATGACAATAGCATAATTTCAACACATATCAAAACGTAACAAAACTTACGTCTAGTTAGAGCCTGCGTCGATAGGAACACAGTACTGAAGTCGGATCAACAATCTGACGGACGGATCTTCCTCCTGAGCTTTTCTCGGTTACTTCTGAATGCTAAATGAGACAATTGCCAATTTGATATATATATATTGCATTCCACTTGCTACGTGTCACTCTCGCAGTTTGTCCAAAGCCTTTCGCGCATATGCGCGACTTCATCCCGCGCATGTGCGCGCAACGTTCGGTTCTCGCATCTTAGCCCTTCGGCAGCTGGCGCAAATGCGCGTGCAACCTCCGCGCATGTGCGCGACATGCTCTGGAAATCACTTTTGGCTACTGGACATCTCGCGCATGTGCGCGCTCCCCGTCGCGCATGTGCGCCTACTTCTCTGGAAACGCATCATGGCCACTGGACTCATCGCGCATATGCGGCGCTCTGCCGCGCATGTGCGCGTAAGGTTCGGTTCCGCGCTTAAGCTTCTTGTGTAGCTCGCGCGAGACCTACTGGTCACGCAACAAGCATACACATGCTATTCCACTTCCATCTTCGTAGTGATCTGGCTATAATCAAATCGCTGTATCGATAATTAATCTCAAATTACCGTAATAAAATTGCAGGCATTACAATATAGTTGCCAAGTGCTAGATCAAGGATGTTCGCTAGCTCGAGCCTGGTATGCGAGAACATATTCT
>NW_027343565.1:0-334 GCF_012295235.1 Primulina huaijiensis
GCACGGTTAACTTCGGAGTTCTGATGGGATCCGATACATTAGTGCCGGTATGATCACACCCGACATTTAGAGGGTTGTTTATTCATATATCCCTCGAGCACGAGTGGACCAGGAGGAGAGATAGAACGCGCGGCACTGCTCTCGCCCCATCAGAACCCCGAAGTTAAGCGTGCCTGCGCGAGGGCAGCACTAGGATGGGTGACCTCCCTGGGAAGTCCTCGTGTCGCGACCGTTTACGTGAATTAAGACTAAAACTGTAGAAATAATTGTCTCCGAAGTAATCTGCAAACCTTTCGTATAGAACCGGCTCACAACGACAAAAATCACTGAATGT
>NW_027343566.1:0-514 GCF_012295235.1 Primulina huaijiensis
TGTTATCTCGGGCGGAAAAATATGTAAATCTCGAAGATGCCCAACTGCATAAGAGGATGGAGCAACGACCTGGGAGAAGTAGAGTTGAGGGAGCGGAAAGAGGAAGTAGGAAGAGAGGCGCGGCCGAGAGGGAGGATGATAAGGCTAGGAGCAGAGGACAATTCTCATCCCATGTTCCTCTGGATGGGAGTCGGGACAAGGTGATGGAAGTGAGGGAGTCCGAGGGGAGGTGGGAGAAGTCGCAAAGGGTTGAGTGCAGTACTATATTGCCTTCGCGGGATAAACGAGAAGGATCCTCATCCAGGAGTCAACAGAGGTCTCGCTCGTCCCCTAGGCGTGGTCAAGGCCCTCCATGGATAAATCAAAGGATCGGGGAGCAGAGAGGGGAAGGTCGATGTCAAGATGTCCCTCAGGAGCCCGTCGAACCGAGGAGGGGAATGAATGAGGATAACCACCCTACGAGAGGAAAGATTCATATGATCTCGGGGGGTGCTACTGATGGAGACTCGGGGCG
>NW_027343568.1:0-325 GCF_012295235.1 Primulina huaijiensis
CCTGAAGTACTGGCCACATTTCCTTGAGAATTTTTTTCGATACTCATACACTCTTTCTTGAAGTGCTCTTTACCGCCACATTTAAAGCAGTAAATATTTTTCTTCTTATTCCTCGACTTTGATCTCCCTCGTCTTTGGCTCCCACTGGAGTCACCGTTCATAAATATTCCACTTATCATTGGTAAAGCCTCTGCATGCTTCAATGTTACCAACATATCTTCCTTATTCTTGCGTCGGCTTTCTTCTCCGAGAACTGCAGTTAAGACATCGTCAAATTTTAGAAAGCCCATAAAAATATTGTTGGTTATGTTGATGATAACTTGAT
>NW_027343569.1:0-355 GCF_012295235.1 Primulina huaijiensis
CACGGAGTTGCCGCCATCCTTTTGGGGATATGCGCTTGAGACAGCCGCACTGTTGTTGAACAATGTCCATACAAAGGCAGTTGATAAGACACCATATGAGATATGGATAGGTAAGCCTCCAAAATATTCTTATCTTAGAATATGGGGGTGCCCTGCTTACGTGAAGCAGGCAGTGGGAGATAAATTGGATAGTCGATCCATTTTATGCTACTTTGTGGGATATCCAAGGAATTCAGTTGGATATTATTTCTATCATCCTCAAGAAACAAAGGTGTTTGTTTCTAGGAATGCAACCTTTTTGGAAAAGGACTTTCTATTAGATAGAAAAGGCGAGATGATAGAACTCGAAGAAGTT
>NW_027343570.1:0-236 GCF_012295235.1 Primulina huaijiensis
AATGATGCACACCACTTTCAAGGAGCTCATGACTACACGTATGCAGGATGGGGCTTTGGTCCATGAGCGTGGTGTACATATGATTGGGCTTATTGAGAAAGTGGTGGCCCTGGAATATGTGATTCCCAACGAGTTACTTGATGACATCAATTTGTTGTCATTCTCTTCCTCATTTGACGGGTTTATGGTGCACTTCAATTTGATTAAGATTGATGATAGCCTTGAAGAGCTAGTCA
>NW_027343571.1:0-453 GCF_012295235.1 Primulina huaijiensis
CTTCCCATTCGGTTGGGGACCCAGAATTTGCGTTGGACAAACTTTTGCAATGTTAGAAGCAAAAATGGCAATGGCTTTGATCCTGCAACGATTCTCTTTCGAGCTTTCCGCATCCTATGCGCACGCTCCGCAGGCATCTGTAATTCTTCAGCCTCAACATGGCGCGCACTTGGTTCTGAAAAAGCGAATTATCGAGTAAAATAATTAACCAGAATGATAATATACCATGTATTAACAAAACCGTGTACCGTGTGGCTAATGTGACAGGGACAAGGTACTATGTATAGCTAATATAAATAAATATGGTACAAAGATGTAATCAATGTAAATTATAAACAAAATCTTACTATATATTAAGATTTAGCAGCAGGACCTTAAACAAATAATTATTTTTTAAAAAAAAAATTCTCAACAGGTGATATTACATTATCAAGCTGTGAAAATATTTATTGA
>NW_027343572.1:0-414 GCF_012295235.1 Primulina huaijiensis
ATAGCGAGTTGTAGGGGCTGTGGCTTGCATGGGGCTGGAGCCGTGCGTTTAGCGTGTCAAGTAGAGTCCCAAGGTGGTCAAGGGGACGTCGGTTCATGGATGGTGCATTGGGTGAGGGAAATGACGTGAGTTTTGGGAAGTTGAGGTCAATAGGATGCAAAACAAGGAAGGGAGAATTTTGAGTACTTTCTGGAAATTTCAGTAGCGAGATCTTGGGTCTGGTGATTATGTTTAGGAGCTTTATGGTGTTTTTAAGGCATGGTAAAAAGTTGAGAAAGTTTTGGTTATGTTTCGAGTCGATTCGGATTAAAACCGGGATTCCGATCCAAGTTTTAAACGAATCTGTTAAGTTCTGATTTTGGCTCGGGATTACGTCTAGGAATACTTGTAAATATGTTTTGGGATATTTTAAGG
>NW_027343573.1:0-1299 GCF_012295235.1 Primulina huaijiensis
GTATGTTGACGTGCAAAAAAAAAGTATTTTTAAATTTTTTTGAGGAATGCTAAATGTCTTGTGACCAAACTATGAACGGGTTTGGAAGCCGGATAAGGTGTCCGGGGACCTCTCCAACTATGAACGGATTTGGAAGTCGGTGAACGTGGCCGAGGACCTCTCCACCCCGGTAAAGCATGACCGGATTTAGATCAAGATTGGAAAGCGGTAAAGTATGACCAGGGACTAATCCACCCGTTAAATTATGAACGGGGATCTCATGTATGTAGCAGTGGATCTTCCCTGTCAGCCCAGTACTGTGGTTTAGTCTGATCAGGCAATTTTATGTATAGGTCACACGTTTTGAAACATGCCTCTACGCAAAATTATGTTATGTATGCCCAAGTATGTAAGATGCAAGTATGTTTACGAAATTTTTATGACCATGGCATGTCTATTTTACGCTATTATATTCAAGTTCCAAGTACGTTCATGTTTTCAAGTTCAAGTTCATGTTTCTAGTATGTACGTTTTATTTTGAAGATGCATGTGGTTTTATTATGTAGTACTTGCTAACTTTCAGTTTATACGTGTTGAGTCTTTACACTCACTAGACTTGATCGATGCAGGTGAGGATGATTTCGATGAGACGAGGGGTGGGGACCAAGGAGCAGACTTGGACTGAGCAGGAGGCTAGACCCGAGGACCGCCCATGTTTTATGTTTTTAATTTTTTAAGCATGAAAATTTTAATACTCTGATTTCACGTTTTGGCTTACGATGTTTAAACAAGTATTTTCTTTAGCAAACTTTATTTGTGAGCTCTTGTATCGCAAATACTTTTGGTTGGGCAGTTTAATTGTGATCACACTTTGAAGGTTATTTGTATTTAAGAGAATTTTTAATTTTTCCGCAAATTTTAAGTAGTGTAAAAGTACGGTACGTTACAATACATATATACTTTAAAATTCCTTGACACCATTTTTAAAATAAAATAACCAACTAACATTTAAAAATCCAAAAGAAAATAGTTTGTGACGGATCGTGTGCTCGGCACCTTAGGGGTGCTTCAACACAATAAATCAATGAGCTTCAATAGCTCGTGTTCTAAGAATATATACATCGATGAGTTAGATCAAGTTTGGTATTAAACCAAGCGGAAAACACTTGAAATAATCCTTCGTTAAGAAAACTGATATGTTTTATATACTGTGCAACTAAAGAACTGAATTTACTGGAAAATCAGTTAAAGCTTATATCAGTTCAGTTATGGACGAAACTGAACTGATATCAACTGAACTGATCATATCAATTAAGAACA
>NW_027343574.1:0-640 GCF_012295235.1 Primulina huaijiensis
TGACACTGGAAAGAATCTCTGATAAAATTCAGTCTTAAATACCTTTCAAGTAACATTCATACCTCTATGCTCCAATGCTCTCTTCGTTGTAATCCACCAGTTCTTTGCAACGTCATGCAACTGGTGCCCAATCAGTTTCACTCTCCGCCCATCTGTATAATCCAATGAGTCAAACAGCATCTCAATGTCATCTAACCAACTCTCACAATCAACTGAAGTCTCAGTACCCTTCAGAGTCGGTGGATGGAATGACTGAAATCTCTTCAGCAAGGTTTCCATTGGTGTTGCTGTCACATCCATTGGAGGATTCGAAGTACTGCCCTGTTCAGGGATTCGTCGAGGAGGCATATCTGATTATCAAAAGGGTTAGCAATCCAATAAAACAAATCTGTTTCAGTCCCTTTCTGATCATCTTACCTCTGATCAAGAATCGGTTCTGATTCATTCTCAATAATACAGGTTACCATATCAAATCAGATAATTCAGTAAACATAAACAATAAACATGCTAGCACACAAAAGCAGGAAAGAAAACTCAATCTACCCCGCTCACTAGCTTCTATCTCAGTCTAAAGGATCTATTGCTTTGATACCATCTGTTGTGGGGACCCGGACGCTAATCATGTTCTTAATCGTCATTG
>NW_027343575.1:0-534 GCF_012295235.1 Primulina huaijiensis
ATTCAGGCATTTTATCGAACATCTTAGAGGCATCATTTAAAATTTGACTCCTTTCATTCAAAAATGCATATAATTGCACTACCATATATACATATTTACATATATATATATCATGAATGAAATTTGAAAGAATTTAACATTATAAAATCATCAAAACACATACATATAGGATCATGTGATGCATTCAAGAAAAGATTCCACTTACTACACTTGGATCACTTGGTTTCTTAAACCTTGAAGTTGATCCTACAACAATAAACCCAATAACTAACCATCAATACCCAATTGCTCCATTCTTAATTATCAACTCCTTGAAAATAAGAACGTCGGAACTCAAGTCTGATTGTACCCAACCAATAATGTTAAACGCCTAGCAGCATCGCTTACATGATTCCCTAGGTATCAAATGATAATGCCTGCAAGAACCATTCAATTATGGTTAGCGTACAGTACGGTCCTTTCATCTCATACACTGACAGAGTCACCCCTTGTTGAGGCTCCGACTGACTGCACTCCTGAGGAATTGAAGACTTA
>NW_027343576.1:0-715 GCF_012295235.1 Primulina huaijiensis
CACTGATCTAAAAGATGTGGTAGCCAAACTTGAAGTTATTCTTTGTAAAAAGGATGTGGAACTAGGCAAGACCAAGGATGAACTTCAAAAGGCTACTGAAACTTTATCCAAGTTTAATTCAAGCACATCCAAGCTTGATTCCATACTTTTGATGGGAAGAGAAGATAAGAAAGGTCTAGGTTTCAAAGATAGTGTGTTTGAAATGGGTGAATCTTCAAAAGCTACATTGTTTGTGAAAGGAAAAACTGAAACATTCACACCATCACAAACTACATCTTCAACCGAAAGCTCTCTACCAAAAATACAACATGCTGCACCAGTTCTTAAGAAAAGAAAACGCAGGTATGTATGTCATTATTGTTTTAAGCCTGGTCATATCAGGCCTTATTGTTTTAAGCTCTTGGATGACTGCATGAATCGAAAGTCAAGACAGATGTTGCCCCGAATGTTGTCCAACATTTCCCGCAACACCTCCTACCACTGACCTACAGTAAGACAAATTTGGGTACCAAAGGTAAAAACTCACTGTAATGTTGTCTATACTTCATTGAAAACTAACACTGCAGGTCATTGGTACTTTGATAGTGGAAGCTCACGCCATATGACAGGATCACGAGAACATCTCACTGATTATGTTGAACAAAGATGTGGTAGAGTAACCTATGGAGGTGGAGCTAAAGGAAGGATTGTTGGAAAGGGAACATTGAATGTTGAA
>NW_027343577.1:0-266 GCF_012295235.1 Primulina huaijiensis
TTTGAAGGTAAATATATATATATTTTTTTTGACTGTGTGAGGCACATGTATATGACTCACAAAAAGGAATAGAACAAAATATCAAAAAGAAATAACGGTGAATTTTCGGATTTTTGGTACTCTTTTTTTTTTTTTTTTTTAACTCTAAGATTTTCGAAAATTCAAAGAAAAATAAATAAGACACAAAATTTCGTTTATCACCGATTCACGAACGACGAAGGATGATAGAACAAAACAGATCTGAAAACGGAACTAAAGGATAATTA
>NW_027343578.1:0-432 GCF_012295235.1 Primulina huaijiensis
GTACTGAAGAAGCGACTTGGGAGACAGAATCAGAGATAAGACAGATATGTGCCGAATTATTTTCATGATGTGAGTTTTTATTCAGCTTTTGATCATATTGCTTCTTTTATATACCATTAATTGATTACCTGGGAGTTCGAGGACGAACTCATATCTAAGAGGGGGGAAAAATGTAATGCCCTAGATTTTAGGTGGATAAAATGAAAGGATGAAGTGTTGCTTGAAGAAGAGACCGCACCTGCACAGCAATACCTACCGCACCCGCGGTTAATAGACAGAAAGTTAGAGTTTGATTTCGAGAGGACACCGCACCCGCGCTAGGAAGTGGACTGCACCAGCGGTAAGTAGACAGAAAGTTGAGTTGTAGCTACTGGAGGGTGAGCGTATCCGCGGTGAAAAAGGGACCGCACCCGCGATCGCTGTTTCTGAATT
>NW_027343579.1:0-300 GCF_012295235.1 Primulina huaijiensis
AATTTGATTTTTTTGTATTTTTCAATGCATGAGGGAATGGTGGTGTTACTGTCTGTTGAACCTCCTCTTCGCAAGTTATGGGTTCCACTTCCTTACCGTTTGGAGATGATTTATCATCATCTTCACAAGGTTCAAGAATGGATTTTTCCACAACCTTACCACTTCGAAGGATAATAACAGATTTTACCTGATCCATCGGTTGAGTTCCAGAAGTTCCAGTTTGTGAATGATGATCCTTGCCAAAGAGGTAAATCTAGCTAGCTTGAAGATCATGTTCATCTTTGAGAGTGTACATACCTC
>NW_027343580.1:0-411 GCF_012295235.1 Primulina huaijiensis
CATCATATTCTTCGAATAAATCAAAATATCATCAATGAATATAATAACAAAATCATCGAGATATTTCTGGAAGACACGGTTCATCAACCCCATAAATACAGCCGGTGCATTCATCAAACCAAACGGCATGACAATAAACTCGTAATGTCCATACCTGGTTCTGAATGCTGTCTTTGAGATATCAGAATCCCTGACTCTCAGCTGATGGTATCCAGATCTCAAATCGATCTTGGAATATACAGATGAACCCTGCAACTAATCAAACAAATCATCAATGTGAGGCAAGGGATATTTATTCTTTACCGTTGCTTTGTTCAGTTGCCGATAGTCGATACAGAGTCTCATAGTACCGTTTTTCTTCCTCAAAAATAATACTGGAGCACCCCAAAGAGATACACTCGGTCTGATGTA
>NW_027343581.1:0-3153 GCF_012295235.1 Primulina huaijiensis
TACAGAAGAATGGTGAAAGTACAAGATAGTGTGTCATTCTACAAATAACTCAATAAGATCAAGAACAAATGTCATCTTTCAAGAATGGATGCTTTTTTTCAATCAGTTAAAAGGAGCTAAGATTTTGTTTCAAAGCTTTATCTAAGGTCAGACTACCACAATTAAAGGCCAAGGAAGAGAATATTCCTAAAATAGCCTAAAAAAAAAAAGACATGGACACTATGAGTTCATAATAATTTCTTTTGACCAATGTTCCAACAACATTCATAGAACTCATGAACAGAGTGTTCAAGAAATTCCTCGACAAGTTTTTGGTAGCATTTATTGATGACATTCTTGAATATTCAACAAGTGAGGAAGACCGCAAGGAAGATCTTCGTCCTGCTCTACAGATGTTCGGAGAAAGATAACAATATACTAAATTGAGGAAATGTGAATTTTGACTAAAAAGTGTCACATTCTTGGGTCATATAATCTCTGAAATGGGCATATCATTGGGACACAAGAAGGTGGAAGCAATCATGGACTGGTCTTGACCGAAAACTAGAATAGAAGTTTGAAGCTTTCTGGGATAAGTTGGCTATTAAGAAAATGTGTTGAAAAATTTTCTTCCGCTCACCAAGCTCACTCAGAAGAACTCTAAATTCAATTAGAGTGAAGAATGTGTGAAGAGTTTTAGATCCTGAAAAAGAAACTCGCTTATACGCCATTATTAGTACTTCCCGAATAAACCAGGAATTTCATCATTTGCAATGATGCATCAAAAGAAGATTGTGATGTGTTATCATTCTAGAGGGCAAGTAATTGCCTATGCATCGATGAAATTAAAATCATGTGATAAAAATAATCCAACACATGATATTGAATTAGCCACAATAGTATTTGTGCCAAAGATCCGGAGGATCAAAAATCTTTGGTACCAAATGAGATATATTTACCGATTATCAAAGCATCAAATACCGTTCACACAAAAATAATTAAACATGAGGCAAAGACGATGGATCGAACTATTGAAAGATTTTGACCTAAGGCTGACAAGATAGCTGATGCGCTAAGCCAAAAGGACTACGTAGTGTTACGGCAAGCAATTTAATCCAATAGAGACCCAAAGTTCTTTCCGATTTTGGAAAATGTTTTCAAGAAGCGATGAGTACCAAGATCACTCTCAGCATGGATTGTCAATTCCAAAGTGATGGACAAACTGAGAATAAAAATACAGGCCCTTGAAGATATTCTTAAGGCATGTGTCACACACTTCGGATGAAATTAAAGTAAACACCCCCTTTTGATTGAATCTGCCGATAATAATAACTATCGTGAAACTATTGAAATCAGAGAGAAAGTTATCACGGTACCTGATTGCTCAACTAACTGTTGATAAAGTAGCCGTTATAAAGAAAAAGAAAAAAAAACTCAAGGCAGCTCAATATCGACAAAAGACCTGGTCTGATTTAAAGCGAAGAAAGTTGGAGTTTGAAATCGGTGAGAAAGCTTATGTTAAAGTTTCCCTTATGAAAGGAGTGGTTCGATGCAACAAATCTAGAAAGGTAACTCCAAGGTATGTCGGACCCTTCGAAATACTCGGAAAAGTGGGAAACCTAGCTTATCGGCTGGCTTTACCACCAGGCATGTCAAGGATTGACAACGTCTTCCACTTCTCATAGCTAAGGAAGTATGTTTCATATCCAAGTAACATTCTTGAAGTTGAACCGCTACTAATCAAAGGAAATATGAATGAGGAAATGAAATATGAAGAAGTCCCTATTCGAGTAATGGACATCAAATACCAAGTGCTGAGATGCCGAACGATTCCATATGTCAAGATATAATGGTTAAATTGTAGAGGCTTTTTAATTCGTATTTGAAAATTTGCGGAAAAATTTAAAAATTTTCTCTTTAATTAAATAAAATGCCTCATTCATAATTAGACTGATAAATAAAGTTTAATGTTCAAAAATAGCAGCGGAAGTAAATAATGTTTCAAAACAACAGCTTAAAATAATTCATTGTAATAAAATGAGTTTTCGCCAAAAATAATAAATAAACTGATAAATGAGGTTCTTGGGTCCCACTACTGCCGACTCGAGCTGGCTCACTTGTCCCCGCCCTCTGTTCCGACATCACCAGTACCTACAACAATCAAGTCTAGTGAGGCTAAAAACTCAGCATGCATATATCGTAAATAACAAGTAAATAGATAATAATAAAATTACATGCGAAGTGAAAATATCATGTCATGAGGAATTATAGTATTTGCATAACTGAACTGTAAATATCTTATCATGGATAATTATAAATACGTGCATAACTGAACTGAAAATCATAAGTGAACTGTTAGCCCAATAGAGCTCTGCAATAAAATAGCCTGGATGATAATTTTGTTGAGATTATGTTCTACGCAAGTGGCCCCATGAACTGCACTGAACTGAACTGAACTGACCGGTAACTGACGACCGCGACCGGTAACTGACGACCAGGTGAAATACTAATTGTCTGATCAGACTAATGCCACAGTATACTGGGTGGTACAAAACTAAACTGACCGGTAACTGGCGACCGGGTGAAGTAATAATCCCATAATGGTACAATGGCCGCAAGCAATATCACATAAATCTAAAAAATGAATAATTTCAATTTTTATGCACGTAATATAAGTAAATAACGTAATTAAATGTCCTGTATTAATTTTACCAAATGGGTTGGATCGTTCCCAGGCTCGCTGCGACTTAAATCTAACATGAAAAATATGCAATTGATTTTTCTTGACCAAACTTTGTAATTGAATCAAAAAACGAGACAATTACGCCCACTGACTTAGTATTTAATCAAGACTCCGAGCCAACCCGAACCAACGTTTAGTCATGATTAAAATACTCTTAAAAATTATGAAATAATGCTCCTAAATTTACAGTACTTGAAATTTAGTGAATGGAGGCCAAAAACGTGAAACGCTCTTTCGAGAGTCACTTTGGCACATTGTACCGTAAATACTCGTACGACCTCTAAAATTATCCGAATCACAAACGGCCAAATACTTGACCTTCCTAACTCAATGAGGCACTGTCCAGTCCAAGGCCATAGGCTAAAAGCAAACCAAGAACCCAAACGAGCCTCTGAACCGAAGCACCGACTTGCTGTCCAAAAATATAGCAG
>NW_027343582.1:0-270 GCF_012295235.1 Primulina huaijiensis
GCTGATAGGCAGGGCAAGAGGCCCTATCAGGCACCTCAACAGCAGTGACCCCAGTTTAAGAGGCCTTTCCAGGGGCAGCAGGGGAAGAGGCCATTTCAGGGACCGCTGAAAGGCAAGGGTCCTATTCCTCAACAGAAGGCTTCTCATAAACCCTGAGAGTACCCAATGTGCCCAAAGTGCAACCGCCAGCATCCGGGATAGTGTTTATTTCGATCGAACAAATGTTTCAAATGCGGAGCCAGCGATTATATGCTGAAAGACTGCCCGCAG
>NW_027343583.1:0-934 GCF_012295235.1 Primulina huaijiensis
TAGCATTTGACACATTATATTATTATTTGTTTTCGTGGGCCTGGGATTGGGCTTGGGCTTGGGCTTGGGCCTGGGCATGGGCTTGTTGCCCAAATCTCAGATGAGTAAAACCCTTCGACCCTTTTAACGCCGTTGAACAGAGGTGGAAACCTTACTACTCAAAAGCTCCAATCTTTGTTGCTCTTCAAGATCTTCTATGCGATTATGTAGCAACACGAACGTAAAAATTAAGATCGGCGAATGTAGATTTCCTTGGAGAAATCAAGTCTTTCACATTTATTGCGTAACTTAAGGTACCTTTTAAGCCTACATTTTGTTGTGGGTATTAGATCAGATTTTAATCAAGTTTTATAGCTGGTATTCCAATGCTAAGTTTCGATAATCATTTTAATTTGGTGGTTTGCTTGCTATTCACACTGTCCATGTAATCAGGTTTTGGTTTTCTTTGTTTTGTATGAATCTTGCTAGTAAATAAATTTTATAGTTTGGGTTCATTGTAATCGATTAATAAGTTTAGTGGGTAGCATTAAAAACCCATTTTCAATTTCATGTCATCAAATATGGATTCAATCTACTGCTATGAATTTCGTTTTATTAATTAGCGAATGCTGTTGTACGTGTGTACGGTGACCTATTACGTTTTTAAACCTTGTTGGAGTAACAGGGTTCATAGGTTTTTTTTAAAAAAATCAGAATGCTTTTGTCTAGTTCAACATTTTGTCCTTGTGATTTTTAAAACAATTATTATTTCGTGATTATGCTGTTTCTTTTTATGAACGGATTTGAATGCGAAATTGGTTTTCTCTATCATTAAAAGAAATAGATCAAATTTATTTTTATCATTTTAGGCGTTGTTGATGCTTTGCGCGTCTTCAAGAGAAGATAAATTTGGGTTTAAAAGTTTCCTTTTGAGTTCCAACTTTTTGATATTGAG
>NW_027343584.1:0-983 GCF_012295235.1 Primulina huaijiensis
AGTTGGTAAAATTTTGGTTAAGTTTCGGCTAGATTCGGATTAAAATCTAGACCCTGAGCTAAGTTTTAAAAAGAATTGGTTAAGTTGTAAAATGGGCTCGAGTTTACGTCTAGGATTGCTTATAAATATGTTTTGGGATATTTTAAGGAGTTTGGTAAGTTTCGGGTCAAAATGATGAGTTTTGGAATTATTTGTGATATAATCGTCGCACGAAACATTAATTAAAGAATTAATTGAAATACCTAGATTTAAGCTTAATAAAATTATGAAAAATTATATTTAAGCTCAAATAATTTTTAGAAGTCTAAGTTTTTAATTTGAGAATTTTATGCTAAGGTTTGGTTTAATTCGGGATTAAAACGCATTAATATGTTATATTTAAAGATTAATTTAAAAGTCATCGATTTAAGCCAAATAAAAAAATGGGAAAATTCTTGTAGGCTTAAATAATTATTTGGGACATGTTAGAGTCAATGGAATTAAGAAAATGTCAAAAAAGTGGAATTTTACGTCTAGAGGCAAAACGATAATTTTCGGGTTTCTAGGGGCAAATTGGTCATTTTGCACCCGGGGTGATATTTTGGTCCTAGCAGCGCCCTGAGCACAAATCATGATATTTTTTTTATGTTCATGCATCATGTTTACGATTTTTTTCGCTATTATAATAATTATGATGCATGCTTGGTTTAAAGGAATTAAGAGAGAAAAAGTAAGAAAGTGAAGAGCACTCCGTCTCCACCGCGCCGCGTCGTTATTTCGTTTGTTTTCTGTCAAAACAAACCAAGGCATGTTTATATCTTCTTTCACTCTTCAATCAAGCCATATAGGTATTTTTAAATATCGCAAGTACATGATTTTATTGCAAGAAGATCGAAATTGTTCATATTTAATTATGTTAGTTAATTATATTACGTGCAAATATTCATTTTGAGATTTATGCGATATTGCTTGTGGTCACTTTACTATCATGCTTAAGTCCGGTC
>NW_027343584.1:1813-2911 GCF_012295235.1 Primulina huaijiensis
AACCATGCTGTGGTGACCAGGCCGACAGGGCCCGAGGCTGTCTATGAGAGATTCATGAAGATGCGTCCGAAGGAGTTTTCAGGGACGTCGGACCCCATGATTGCCGAGGGCTGGATCAAGTCCCTCGAGGTTATTTTCGAGTTTATGGAGCTTGGGGATGCAGATCGAGTTCGTTGTGCCTCTTATCTGTTCGGAGGAGATGCCCGCTTATGGTGGGAAGGAGCTTCAGTAGCCCTGAACTTGGCTACACTGTCTTGGGTACGCTTCACGGAGGTATTCTACTCCAAATATTTCACGGAGGAAGTTCGCACCAAGTTGACCACTGAGTTCATGAGCCTGAGACAGGGAGATATGACGGTTACGGAGTTCATCCGTAAGTTCGAGAGGGGCTGTCATTTTGTGCCCCTATTCGCGAATGATGCTAGAGCCAAGTTGATGCATTTCTTGGTGGGTCTACGGCCGATCTTGCGCCGTGCTGTTAGGGTGTCTGACCCTACTTCTTATGAGGTCGCTGTCGCCAAAGCCCTAGCCGCAGAGCAGGATCAGCGTGATATTGAGAGAGATCGCTTGGGGAAGCGACCAGTCCAGGTACCACACCGCCCTCCTCCTCAGCAGCATCAGCAGCAGAACAAGAGGCCTTTTCACGGGCCGCCTAGAAATAGAGGGCAGCAGCAGCAGCAGCAGCAGCGGGGACGCCCAACCCCGAGGACCTTTGAGCACCCAGTCTGTCCCAAGTGCTCACGCCGCCATCCTGGAGCATGTATGTTTGGCTCAGGAAAGTGTTATAAGTGTGGTAGTCCAGACCACTTATTTCTGCAGTGCCCTCAGAGGAATCCGCCTACCCAGGGCAGAGTTTTTGCCTTCATGCGACAGAGACGGACTCGGAGTCAATGCTTATGACAAGGAGAATTTTTATATCTGGTTCCGCTACGAAGGCCTTGATAGACTCAGGGGCCACTCACTCATTTATTTCGGAGGTTTTTGCTAATTTCCTCAAGGTCAAGACAGTTGGGCTAGATGTAGCCTATTCAGTAATATTGCCGTCGGGCGAGTAGATGGCAGCTACCAATGTGATCCGAGACATAGACCTTGAGCTGC
>NW_027343585.1:0-212 GCF_012295235.1 Primulina huaijiensis
CCAGATTTTTTCGGAACTACTTGTGTTGGGCTTACCCACTTACTAGCAGAAATAGGGTAGATAATCTCAACATCAAGTAGTTTGAGAACTTCAGTTTTCACAACATCTTTCATGTGTGGATTTAATCTCCTTTGTGGTTGTGAAAATTGTGCAGCATTATCATTCCATCAACTAAAATTTGGATGATTTCGCCAACCTGGATTGTAACTTTG
>NW_027343586.1:0-502 GCF_012295235.1 Primulina huaijiensis
GACGCATCATCATAACATTATTCCGAATGGTAGGTCGTAGCCCATACATGAAGTGTCTAAGATTCTCCGCAGGATCCCTTGCAATAAGGGGTACAAAGTGACAACCTCTATCAAATTTCTTCATAAACTCAGCAACAGTCGAGTCTCCTTGACGGACGCTCATAAACTCTCTCTTCAGTCGCCCTCTAACATCAGCAGTGAAATATTTTCTCATAGAATATCTCTTTGAATTGAGCCCAAGTAAGTGTAGAAAGATTAACACCATGCTCGGCTCCTTCCCGCCATAAAGAAGCGTCGTCTCTAAGCAGATAAGTGGTACACCTCACACGGTCAGCATCCCTCATATTCAGATAACGAAAGTGTAACTCAAGTGAACGAATCAAACTCTCAGCAGCAAAAGGATCGGTGGTGCCAGAAAATTCCTTTGGTCCTAGCCTCCGAAACTGATCATATATGCCATGCTGTGGCCTATGTGCTTGCTGCATCTGCTGTAACTGCTGCT
>NW_027343587.1:0-688 GCF_012295235.1 Primulina huaijiensis
TAGCTATTTTTGAAAATCCTTCAATAAAACGAAGATAATAACCAGTTAAACCCATGAAGCTACGAATCTCAGGAACATTCGTAGGTCTCGGTCAATTCAATACAGCTTCAACCTTAACAGGATCAACAGATATGCCATGTCTCGAAATGACGTGGCCTAAAAATACTACTTTATCCATCCAGAATTCGCATTTGGACAATTTAGCATATAAATGGCCATTGCGAAGAGTTTGGAGTACCAGTCTTAGATGTTCAGCATGCTCCTTTTTCGATTTCGAATAAACAAGAATATCATCGATAAATACAATAACGAATCGGTCAAGATAATCTCGAAAGACACGATTCATTAGGTCCATGAAGACAGCAGGAGCATTCGTGAGACCGAAAGGCATAACCAAGAACTCATAGTGGCCATACCTGGACGAAAAGCAGTCTTAGGCACATCTTCCTCTCGAACTCGTACTTGATGATAACCAGATCGAAGATCAATCTTAGAGTATACCGAAGTACCCTGAAGCTTATCAAATAAATCATCGATACGAGGAAGTGGATACTTGTTTTTCACGGTAGCCCGATTCAGTTGCCTATAATCAATACACATTCGCATAGTACCATCTTTCTTTCGAACAAATAAAACTGGAGTTCCCAAGGTGATACACTCGGTCGAATATATCCCTTATCAAGAAGAT